>NW_019154100.1:25584021-25613896 GCF_002288905.1 Enhydra lutris kenyoni | reverse complement strand
CATAATCCGGGGCGCCTGGGTGGCTCAGTGGGTTAAAGCCTCTGCCTTCTGCTCAGGTCATGATCCCAGGGTCCTGGGATCGAGCCCCACATCGGGCTCTCTGCTCTGCAGGGAGCCTGCTTCCTCCTCTCTCTCTGCCTGCCTCTCTGCCTACTTGTGATCTCTGTCTGTCAAATAAATAAATAAAATCTTAAAAAAAAAATTAAAAAAAAATCTCATAATCCAATTGCTTCTAATTAGATTTTTTTTTTCTCTCCAATGGAGAAAAAGTACTGTTCCCTCCCCCCATCCCATCAGCTCTGTCTGTCTTCCTAAATCTCTTTTTCTCAGCCTGTTTATAATTCCCATTGTTCCCCCAAAGAACCGAAGGTGATTGAGGGCTCTTTGACACAGAGTACATCTTTTTGTCCTCATCTAACACCATTCAAGTAACGTCCTACTTGTAAATTAGTGGTTTGAAGTTAGCTGATCTAAAATACACAGTCTGTCACTAAAAAAAAAAATAATTGTTACAGTGAATGTAGTTCCCATTCCCCCTTCCAACATGTGAAACAGAGTGAATCAGGTTGGTCTACTGCACCCATCTAAAGTGCAGAAATATGTAACAGAGTAACCCCACCCCACCCCAAACCCAAACCATAGGGAAAGGATTTCGTAGCTCTTTCTAAGTTTTTCTACTCTGATCCAGGGATGTCCAGGGACTCTCTGACCACTGTCTAAAGGAATTGCAAATTCTTCACAGAATTTAACCTTCTCCTGTTGCTACTACTGGCTCACTACCCACTGATAATCCTTAATTCTGTATTTTAAAAATTAGACAATACTGAAATTTTTTAAAGGCTATGGTATGAGAGATAATAAATACTTAATAATTTTTTTTACATTTTATTTATTTATTAGACAGAGATCACAAGTAAGCAGAGAGGCAGGCAGAGAGAGGAAGGGAAGCAGGCTCCCCACGGAGCAGACAGCCCGATGCGGGGCTCGATCCCAGGACCCTGGGATCTTGACCTGAGCTGAAGGCAGAGGCTTTAACCCACTGAGCCACCCAGGTGCCCCAATACTTAATAATTTGTAGTAGATTTCTGTTCACAATCTGTTCATATTAATTGAAATGTTGAAACAACTAATATACCTTCAAAGAAATAGCAGTTAAGGATTATTATTTTATGTTTTATATAAAAAATGTTTTAAATATTTTATATATACATTATTTTATTGCTTTGTAATAGTGAGCATGTCTGTGAAAAACTTTTTCCTCATTCAACTCTGTCTTAAAACCATTCTCTATCTAGAGACAACATCGTTGACTGATTTTAATCAGGACCGTTATCTCCCCAAATTTAGTTATTGGCTTTTGCATAATGCAAGGAGGTGACACAACCTAAATCTCAAATCATAGTATAGACTGACATAGTAGGTCTTGGGGAGATGAATATTGGAACTTTTGGTGGTACGTTGGGCGAATGGTGTCAAAAGTCATGTAAATACAGAGTTCCAGTTAATTTATTTTTAAGCTTATCCTCTCCATCTAATCCAGACTCCAACTTAGATCGTAGAAATCTCTTCCTTCCTTTTCTGGCAGAAGCAAAAGTCAACACAGCTTCTCTCCCAGCTATAAAATAGACAGACCAATATATTTTTGAAGACCATATTCAGTGATAGTCAAGTTTAGAGATAATGCTTTATTGCAACCGTTGATTATAAATAGTGCAATAATTCAAGCATTCACCTTCCTTCCATTGTTTGACCCCAAAATGTTAAGTATAAATATGTGATGCTGCTCTGGACAAATGAGATTTCAGGAAGCAGAATTGCTTTATGATCAAACTAAAACCTATTTAATAAAAAGCCTTTAGTAGAGCTGTGGTTTAAAGCCAGTCAAAAGCAATGACATATGATAAATGTTCTACTTCAAACGTGCACATTATAATCAAATCACAAGGATAATTCAACCCAATGCTTGAATTGTTTCTGTGTTCACCATTTATATGTTAAAACTACATATTGTGACTCAGAGATGAGGAGAAATCCACATATTTTTTAAAAAAGTATTGTTTTTCTTACTTCAGATGGAGAAACGTCTGGCTGTCTCTATTCACACTCTATTCACACTCTATTCACACTGTCTCTATACACACATGTATATCTGATATATATCAGATATATATCTGATATATATAATACATAATTATATATATAAATAATATACAATTCCCAAGTGACTTTAGGGGCTCATTTTTATGAAAGCTTTAGAAAGATGTATTATAGAATTCATCCGTTCTTCAGAAAAAAAACTCTGAACCTTCCATTTTTAATAATTGAAAGATCCCTATTTCTGAAGTCAACTGTGAATACTTGTGCAAGCTTCAGGTCAAACTTAGAGAGAAACATTTGCTAAGTCATTGTCATGGCATGGAATCAAGTTTGATCCATCTAAATGATTTGAGATCACGTAAATGGTCAGTGATACCTCAAGTCTAACACTGTAACCAAACTGTTTCCAAATTCCTTACAGATGTTAATCAGAATTCGGGATATGAAATTAGAATTCCAGAAATTCTCTGGAATTCCCCAAATCATCAACTATTCTTAAAATCTTTTCAATATTCCTCATAAACTTGATTATCATGGATATCTTAAAAATTGTTTAGTTAATAAGAAATACTAACTTTAGCAGTATTTATGAAAAGCTGTACCCGGTAGAAAATATTAGAATGCTGGAAATCACCAGCAAACACTACTGGCTAGTATTTAAATAACATTCAGATCTCCTAGCAAAGTTAATAATGCTAAACAGAATCAAAGTCTAAATTGCCAATTTAAGATCTTATGTTGCTTTTAAAATTCATTATTACTTGAAACACCACTCATAGGATTTGTCTGAAGTACACTATGCATGTCAATTTATTAATATTTATTTGATATGCAAGAATGAGTCACCATTCGCAGCAGCTGGCTCATGAACACATACTAATAATGGCCTCAGCTACAAGCAAACCTGGCTAATGAGATCGTGACACTTCTTCATGCTCCTCACCAGGTTCCAGAAATGTCAACTTTAACCTCAGAATCTACACACTAATGTTTCCTGCTCTTGCTTTCAGTTTGATGTCACTGGATTCCTTCTGACCAGTAGTTGCTCTATTTTGATCATTAAGCTTTAATTCTCACAGGAGAATTATACTTTTTTCCTTTTCCCCAGTTTCTTGACAGGTTTTTCTATGGATTTAGAAAAACATTCGTTTCCTGAAAAACTCCAGAGCAGAATTCCCACACGGACACACTAGGTTTGATAGGAGAAGCAGATCAGTTAAATAACGCAGAGTTTCATAAAAGCACTTTGCTCTGTTTTTAAATGGTGCCCAGCAAAACTATAAAGAGTGCGGAAAAATGATGCTTTGGCCATCTTTTCTCCTAAACCTCACCACCAGCTTTCTGACCCTTAGCCCCCTCAGCCCCATACAGACAGCATCTCTCTTCCCTAACACCAAAACCTCTGGGAACTTCATCTGGGTCCAGCTCATTTCTGGTCACTAAGCTGTTTCTGGCAAGAGTAGGCCTAGAGCAGGGGTCCAAACCATGTCCCACAGAACCCTCTGAACTCAGGGAACACCAGAGGAGTGCTTGTGGGTAGGGCTCACACAACCCCTTGTCTCCACTTTCAGCCAGCAGTGCTGCATCTGTCAGTTTAACGCAGCTGGCTTTTTCTAAGAATTTATTGTTTGTTTAAAAGAACAGTTCCGCTACTAAAAAAGAAACAGAAAAGTTTTGACAACTGCTGACTCAGAGAGCCTTGCAAGGCTTCGCTGACCCTTGGTGTGGCAGATCTCTGGGAAACTGAAGTCAGTTTCAGCCCAGGGCCTTTGTACAAAGCCAGTGCAGGATAGGACGCAGGAAAGTAGCGTCTGGGTACCAGGGACTAGCCAGGGTGATCTCCCCTCTGCTCAAACCGGGGGGATAAACATGCAAGGACTTAGCCTTCTCAAGCCCAACAAAGGACTGAACAAGACCTTGGTCTTTCTGGCAATGTATAACCCATTTGAAGCACTCCTATAGACCAAGGGAAAAGCCAGAAACAGACAGCCCCACAAACTTTCGATTGCTTTGTATTTCTAAATCTCTGTCACCCAAAGTGAGTTTCGTGTGATATTGCAAACATTTCCATGGAGATTACAAACCAGGAAGGACACCTTGCCCTCCTCCTCTTCCCCTTCCTCCTTTCTCTTTTCCTCCTTCCCACTGCTGTTGCTACAACTTACTCTGTTTCTGCTTCTTTTTCCTGGAGAACAGAATCATTTCCTTCCTCAGCTGTCATTCAGAGGCAGTCTACTTTGCCAGCCGATCAGCTTAGACTCTCTCCCTTCCTCTTTGTCCCATGTCCTCGAAGCTCCAGCCTGCTACACTAGTTCCAGGACACAACTGGACTTTCTCTGCCCCATGCCTTTGCTCACACCGAGCCCTGAGAATGGGTGTCCATCCTTAAAAATCGCTGGTGAGAGCCATCTTGCTCTCAAGGCTCTGCTCACACAAGCTTGAGTTGCCAATATTCCCAAAAGTCACTGTCAATGCCCCTCAAAGTGGAATGATCCATCATGGCCCATAACACTCTGCCTTACATGTAACATGTTTTCAACAAATATAAGGAAATAATTAAACTGAACCCTCCCATTCCCAAAACACATATTATGCTCTTTATGTAGCAGGCTTAGAAAATAGGATATTGACTAGCTAACCAAATAGGAGAAGATGAGGGAAATATCCCGGAATGTTTATATTGTCTCTGCTCTTAACTTCATGGTGTGGATTTTTCTCATACAAAATGAAAAGAAACAATAAAAGACCCGGGATTTTATTCAAGCAGAAAATGTTTCCAGATTTTTTTTCATAATTTCACAGACGCTCATTTTATAAATTTTTCAAATCTTATGCTCGACGTGTCAGAACAAACCTCAACAAAAAACCTGATAGCTCCCTAGGGTAGCGAATTCATAGGGTGCGTTAGCAACAAGAAGGCAGGGTGGGGACACCATGCATGTTATTTGGGACTGTGTGCCCTCCTCACTTGTCTTAATATCCTTGCCCAGTGCCCTGGAGCACCGAATCCCTTGGGAATTCAGCAAGGAAATGGAAGATTGTCTCACAGAGTACGATTGCTCTGTGAAATGTATGCACCGAATAATTCAAAACAAAAACTGTCTTGCTGAATCATCTGCAACTTTGATGAAAAAGAGGGCCACATGGGCCAGTGTCCAGAGCTACCTCACCTTCCTCTTCTGTGAAATGGGAAGAACAACCATGTGCATTGCTGTCAAGAAGGCTAGAGGACATATCTTGAAAGTCTATGAAAATAGGGATGATGTCTTGTTTACAATCCTCAGCCCAGGGCCTAGCAAAATGCCTGATACATACTGGCAATCAGCATATTGCTGGGGATTCGGACAAACATGTAAACGTCTCGAGAAATGTCAGGAAGGAATTCCCACATGGGAATACTGGGTTTGACAGATCAGGTCAGTAAAATAATGTGGAGTTTCATAAGAGCATTTTGCTGTATTTTCAAATGGCACCCAGGAAAAGTCCTAGGAACCCTGGAAATGGATGAATAAGTGAATAAATAAATTAATCAACCCCTAGCATGAGGCTTCATATCCATTAAGAATTTACCAAATGGAAGCTTTCAAACGAGACTTCATAAAGAGAGTAACTCCAGCAGCAGAAAGCACGGGATTCAAGGAGTTTGCTGCTCTTTCTGGCCAGGTCATCCTGAGGTCCCGGGGGAGGGAGGGGTAGGACTTGACCTTTAAAGCTCTGTGGTTGCCTCTGCAACATACTTCACGGTGGGCTTTTACCAAACTTATCACTGTATTTGAAGAACTCCAAGGAGTTTTCCTTGAGCCTACAGAGAACTGGAACATTCTGAAGGGGCAGAGCAATTTACACTTATTTCAAAGTCCCAGAGGCCTGTCTTCCAATTCCTCATTGCCGTGCTAGACCTCTTCAATGGCTGTTCACCCTTCCTCCCAGCACCTTCTTCCTCCTGAGAGTTAACAGAAAGACAGGGGGGTGAAGCACAAGTCCAGGAACCTCCCTTTCTACTTGGCAATCATGGTGATTTACTTGGTTCTTTTACCAAATATTCACTGAGCACTTACAAAGCATCGACCCTGAGAATACAATGGTAAACTGAGACATGTTGCTACCTCAGGCAAGGAGGTGACAGAGACACTGAAGTAGGGTGTAAGGATAGCTAAGGCAGGAGCAAGTGGTACAATAGGAGAGGGCAGCTCTACATGTTGGGGCGGGGCTGGGATGGAAAACGGGTTCTATAGTGAGTCTTTGATATTATCTGAGGAGTATGGGGTGCTCATCTGCCCAAATACCTCCTCACAGGCCTGACATTGGAACTATCATCATTCCAGTAGAGAAGAGCACCAAGAACTCTGAGTCCAGCAAGTCTGACCCTCTTTCTTTCTTTCTTTCTTTTTTTTTTTTTAAAGATTTTGTTTTTTTATTTGAAGAGAGAGACAGAGAGAGGGAACACAAGCAGGGGAGTGGGTGAGGGAAAAACAGGCTTTCTGCTGAGAAAGAAACCTGATGTAGGGCTCAATCCCAGGACCCTGGGATCGTGATCTGAGCCGAAGGCAGCCACTTAACCCACTGTGCCACCCAGGTGCCCCTGACCCTCCTCCTTTTAACAGATGTGACACTGATGCCCACAGGAACTAAGTGACTTATTCAACACTGTGGAGCTAATTCAGAGCCCTGCTGAATCCAGAAGAGCAAGTTCAAATCCAGACTCAAAGCCTTGTGCCTTCCTTTTCATGTTGACGAAACCACATAAGGGTCTCTCCTGTGAATCAGAACAGTCTCCAAAAGGGAAGGGACGTGGGAGGAATCACAACCCTTCATTACAGTGCTGCTAATACACCAGTTCCGGTGATTCCACACAATGAGCCAGTCATCAGGGCCGTCACTCTGTTCTCGTGTGCCTTGGCTGCTCTCTGCCTGAACCAACCTAGAACCTGGTTTTAGAAACACAGCAGCTAACTCATGCACAGGGCTTGCTATAGCACGCTCACACAATGAGGCCCCAGAGTCTGGGCACTTAAGTGCTACACTACACTTAACCCTGTCTGTTATCTACTGCTACATAAAAATGACCCCAAATTTAGTGACTTCAAATAATACAGATTTGTTTTATTCACCATTTTATGGGCAAGAACAAGCGGAAAACAGGGGAGACATCTCATCTCTGTTCCACAATGTCTGGGGCTTCAGCTGGGATGGTTCCAATGACTTCCCAGAGGTTATATATCTAAGGCCTCCAATTTCCTTCATGTGGTCTCTTCATGAGGCTCGCATGGGCTTTCCCCCAGTATGGTGGCTTCACGGTTCCAAGAGGAATTACTCCAAAGTGTTAGTGTTTATGAAGCTTCTGGTTGCATAAGACTTGCTCAGTGGTCAAGGTTAAGTTGCATGGGCCAAGCCCAGAGTCAATATGGAAGAGGAATACATAAATGGTGAGCACCAGGAGGCATGGTTCATCTGTGATCACCCGTGGAACACAGATAAGCGAGACAAAAAAGTGGATTCAGAGCAACAGATCCTGGGGTAGGGTTTCTGCTTCATCTTCCTTCACCTTCTTTTATAAGGAACATGTTCCCCACAGAAAGAAGAAGCTTCTTCTGAAAGCCAGTGCATATTACATCACGGAATGTGGGAGCAAGGCTTTCTAGCCTCAGAGACAGTTGTCATTTTTGTACACAAAGGAGGCCATCAGTTGATTTGCAATCTGAATTTGTTTTCGTCTCATCTGAAGAGACCTGAGTTTGGCAAGCCACAGGAAACCTGAACAGGTTAATAGAAATTTTCTTGAAAATAATAAATTTCCAGGGGACTTCAAGATATACTACAACAGCTATAACTGCTAATAAGATAAAGTAGAATTAAAAATTTTGTGTCTTAAGCAAGTTTGTCACACAAAAAGGCCTGATTGGAGAACCTATTGTAAAGAGAAAATGGTGGACACTAAGAAGTGTAACAATAAATTAATTAATACCAGGTTAAGACATCATTTTTTTAAATGTTAATGATGTTAAGACATCATTTTTTTTTTAACTGAGAAGGTTAATAAACTTCTGAATTACTAGGAGAGGAGCTTAAAAAAACCACCCAAGTATCCTTCCTTTGTTCAGAAAACAATAGAACCACCTAGAAATTTCAGTCCTGTGAGTTATGATCCTACTTCTATTCCCCAATGATACTAGATGAATCATTTATTTCTCCACTGCTTTATTTCCTCAGTTTTAACTTTCACTGGCTGAGAAACAAAAAAAAACTCCAATTTTTAATTCTAAAAGCAGTTTTGGACCTTATTCCTCACCTAAAATTGATCCAAGTTAACCATACTGTTGTAGATATTTCTATTATAATTATATGCTCAGTTCTTCTCACATAGGTACATTTTTATCAATGCCAGAAGCATCATTCTAACATATGAACTACTGATATGTGCATCTGTCCACATTGTGTATTTATGAGTATGAACTTGCATTTATTTTATTCTGAAATGTAACTGAAGTTGCATGAGGTTACGTGAGGCAAAGATGTAAACCAGCGAACAGAATGATCTGTGTGTGTTCAGAACTCACTTGCCTACCATCATAAGAGATAGAAGTACACACCCTTCAAAATACGGAACAGTTGAGCTCAATTTTGTTTACCCTCAGCCAGTTAATTAGAAAGAATTCACTCCGTGATGTCATTATGTCACCCGTGGGACTAAATACATCAGAGGGATCCGACAAAACGTGGCAACAAGAATTTCCAGGGCTGGAAAGAGATGTGATGGTATTTTTCAGAAAGATTTCCCAAATCAGTGTAGAGAAACACTTGAGTCATTTTCAACCACTAACTCTTCTAATATGAGAGCCCATTGCCAGCAAGTTCACAGAAGATCATAATTCACCAAGAACTCCCTTCAGAAGCTGACTGATCTTTTGTGATTTAAGACTCCAAAAATACAAAAGAAAAGAAACATGCAATTTTTGTAAGAGCCTTGGACTCTGTACTTCTAGAAATGGAGACGTCTCTAAGTTCACAATGCCAACTTTCTGGAGTTCAAGTAGAGAGGTCAAATCTATACACAGAATTGTTAAAGCTTCTCTGGTATTCTCAGATGCACCTGGGCACAGCATTTTTTTTTTTTTTAAGATTTTATTTATTTATTTGACAGAGAGATCACACGTAGGCAGAGAGGCAGGCAGAGAGAGAGGAAGGGAAGCAGGCTCCCTGCTATGCAGACAGCCCAATGCGGGGCTCGATCCCAGGACCCTGGGATCATGACCTGAGCCGAAGGCAGCGGCTTAACCCACTGGGCCACCCAGGCGCCCCTGGGCACAGCATTTTGAGAAGATCTGAACCCACCATAGTGAGAATTTTAATTCACACCTTTGAGGAAATAACCCTACTCTACCAGAACAATCTACACTTTACAAAGTGCTTCCAGGTACGTGATTTCATCTGATCCACATGTCTATGCTTGAAAGTGGGTATTAGAGTCCCTGTTTTGAAGTGAAGAACACAGCATGGGAGAATTTTAAATGACTTATCCAAGATTATGCTCTGATGAGTGGCAGCACTGCAATTTGACCCCTTTGGCCCCATGCTAGATACTGCTATCCTCCATCAGACAGAGCCTCTCCCTGCCACCTCCTCTGTCTCTCTTTGGTTCTTAAAAGTGTTCCTGAAAGATCAACTCCATAGCTGAGAAATTCTTGACTTGTATATTTAGTCAACCCTGTGTATCCATGGAGTAGGGATCAATATCATGGAAAAGATGAAATCTCCTGAAATGAGAATTTTATAATCCTGTACTTCTCTGAGGATTTCTGTTCTACAGAATGGAAAGCAAATTGAATTAGAGTGGCTATTCCAATCTCTGATTCAGAGTCCCTGACTTCTTTAGATAAAGGTTTTCTCATCGATATAGAAGGTCTCAACTAGAAGATCTTTCAGGCTTATGCTAAGCTTAGGATTCTATGATGATAGCTATGACCCCTAAATCTTTGAGTTATGATAGCTAGAAACCCCCTCCTCTGTACCAGCCAGATATAGCTGACATCAAGTTATGTTCCTTCTCGGGAAAAGCCATCTGGAAAGGAACTTTACAAAAGGGAAGAGAGTTAAAATTTATAAATGCCTCCCTCCCCTGCTGGTTTCCTTATATTTATCTCATTCAATCTAACCCCTGTAACATCCTATTATTCTTACCTTAACAAGGAGGCAAAGCAGGTGCAGAGAAACTGACATGTTGGGGTAAGGTCACAAAAGCTATTATCGACAGAGTTAGGATTCTACCTATTTGCCTTCAAAACCCCTGTTCTCTTTCCATAGAGCTATTTTGATAATGAACAAGCAAAAGATCCCGAATTAAAACAAAAGGAATTACTAGTCCTTAAATAACAGAAAAAGTAACATGGAAAGGTGAACTCCTCCGGTGACGAGCAGTCACAGGACTGAGAGTATAGATTTGATGGTGTGGTATTCCCAAAGTCCATCCTATGGAAATGCTGTAAAAGTGGAAAAACCACTGACTTAGGGGACGAGACAAGGCTTCTGCTCCTGGTTCTTTTGATGTTCAAGGAAATATATTTTTAAACGCATGCTCTAAATAAGTAGTAGTTTCGCCCACTGGCCGGAAAATGATGACTACAGCAGCTAACATTCTTGAGATGTTCCTGTGGTGCTGGGTACCGTTTAGAGCACCATACCTGACATTGCTTCGTTTTCATCCTTACAATAACCTGGAAAGGTAATCCTATTTTGCGGATGAGGAAACCAAAGCTAAACTAAAAGTGATGTGGCCTCCCCAGGCCTGCACAGTAAGTGGCAGAGCTGGGATGTAAAACCAACACACCAGATTCCATTTCCCAAGTGCCTAGCCCCTGTGCTTAGAGTACAAGGCAGGTATGTATGTGGCTAGACAAGCATTTAGAAATGCAAATCCAAAAAGCAGATTCAAGGGACAAAGACTTCACTACAAAGCCAGATTGCACAAGGGGAAAGTCCTACATAAAGTCATTATTGTACTACTCAACTTTCTTCAAGAATTGTCTCTACTTGGGGTGCCTGGGTGGCTCAGTCAGTTAACCGTCTGACTTGATTTCAGCTCAGGTCATGATCTCATGATAGTGGAATTGAGCCCCGGCTTTGGCTCTGCACTCAGCAGGGAGTCTGCTTGAGTTTCTCTCCCTCTATACCTAATCCCACTATCTCTCTCTCTCTCTCTTTCTCAAATAAATAATCTTTAAAAAGATTTTTTTTTTTTTTTTTTGCCAGAAAGAGAGAGTTTGAGAATTGCCTCTCCCAGAGGCTACACCTGAGTATGAACATTTTGGTCAGAGTACCTGGTATCACCACATGAAACTGCATTTAACAGAAACCCAACAACAGTGGCTTATCTGAATCAAGGTCTATTTTTCTCATATAACAAGCAGTCCAGGGCTGCCCAGCTACCACTCTAACTTGGGGACCTGTCCAATGGGCTCTTCTTGCATTTCCTGGCCACTGCCCTTAAGAGTGTTGCTTTCAACTGCTTGCTTGAAGGATGGATGCTGCCCTTTCTCTGTGCTGTCCGATATGTAGCAACCAGCCACATGTGGCTATTTATGTGTAAATTAAGTTATATCAAAACTGCAGTCCCTCAGTCACACTAGCCACATTTCATGTGCTCAACAGCCACATGGGCAGGTGGTTACTATATTGACCAGGGCAGATAGAGCTCATTTCCATGGCCACAGGAAGTATGATTACACAGCACAGCTCTAGAGAGCACATCTGCAAATTTGGCAGGAAGATGAAAGGAAGATGAGGAAGGGGAGAAAAAAACTGAATGCCAATTGAAACTGTTTCCTTTTAACAGGAAAACAAGAGCTTTCATGGAGTCCTCCCCAGGCAGAATTTTGCTTTCACTTCATTGATAAGAATTAGATCACTTGATCACTTCTAGATGCAAAGGGTATTTTGCTAACTGGGCCCATTGCTGCCCTGAGCTAAAATGGGAGCTATGGTTAAAGGAGAGGACAGAATATGTGATTAGCTAAGTAAGTAGCTGTTGGTGTCAGACTCAACATCACATGTGAGTTATGCTTTAAATTAGGCCAATTTACCAAAACAGAATGGAAAAATCAGGCAGTAAACATCTCTCATTGCACAGATGTGGGGGCCTGGGTATGCGAAGACAGTAAGTCAGTGATTACTGCCTGATTTGCATTTGCAGGAATGAGTGGACAATGAAGCAGGAGGGGAAAAAAAATGGAGAAAGAAGGTATTCATTTAAGCTTTGCAGAAAGAACCCTGGCTCTTGAACCCTCAGGCCTTTACCAGTTGGAGTCCCACAGTGACAGACTGGTGGGTGAAGAGAGTGGCCCTGCTGTGGGGGACAGGCAGCCTGTAGTCTGTCCTGTATGGTAAACAGCGAGGCTGGCTTAGCTAATGGCCAAGTGGGTAAGGGCCAACTTCTCTGAAGCAACCAGATGGTCTGATATGGCCTCTGACGTGCACCTCCTTGCAGGCCTTCTTAAGGAGATGGGCATGTTAGCTGGCCTCTGGCTGGACATGGCATGGGAGTGTTTGTTCACCCAGTGGATCCAATAGCAAAAAGAAAGCTGCGGATTGCATTCAGGCCCCCAATTGGCAAAGTCCTAAATTCCTACTGTAATAAATTCAAGTTTTAATGGCATAAAACTTAGAGGTAACAAATATCTAGCAGCCTGTACATGCATAGAGTGGCTGTCTTGAGATGGTACCAAGAAAGATGCAGGGGTTGTGGCTAGGAGAGGGCAGATAAACTTTGCTTCAACATCTTGTCTTTGGCTAGTCTTAGAGAAAAACAAAAAATATTTGTATATAAATATGGAAAGATAAAAGGCAATGAGCTTACATCTTCCCCTGTTGTCACTACCCCTTTGCCTGACCAGTTTTTGACAGATGCTTGTTTTTGCTGTTGATAGAACAAAAGGATGACTTAGTTTAAAATGCATCAGGAGTCAAGGAGAACAATTTGTTTGCCCCTAAGTAATTTTCCACAAGGAAAAGCAACGATGACACTTAGTAATTTCTTCTCTAACAGATGCAAACTCATTCCCAAAAAGACATCTGGAGGCTGAAACACCAAAATGATATGTTGCATCAACGATCTTGTGAATGCCTATTTCAAAAGGAGGAGATGGCTAAGAGAAGTTTGAGAACACATTTGGAAAATAAAAATCTATTGCTATCTAGGGCTTTTAGTAAATAAATAAATAAATACCCAGCCCTTAAGTTATGATTCAGTGTGGGGTAAAGGGTAGAGAGAGGAAAGGGAAGGAATTCCGTCTCATATGTGCTGCAAAGCTCTGAAACTTGGAGAACTTGAAACACTTAGTTTTCCCTGAAGAGAGAGGAGCCCCATTGCTGATGCTTAGACCCATGACCAGAGTTCTATTTACCAAAGAAGGTAGAGACTGATTCATTTATCCAGACTTATTCGTTTCCTGGGCTACTGTGACAAATACTACATACTGGATGCCTTAAACAACAGAAATGTATTGTTCCAAAGGACTGGAAGCGGGAGGCACCAAATCAGTGTCTGTAGAGTTGGTTCCTCCTGAAGGCTGTGAGCTCTCTGTCACATCTCCTCTGTTCCATGCATCTCTGTTGGCTTCTGGGGCTTTGCTAGAAATCTTTGGTGTTCTTTGGCTTGTGTAAGCATAATTCCAATTTTCACATGGCACTCTCCCTGTGTATGTGCCTCTGTGTCCAAATCTCCCCTTTTAATAGGGACACAGTCATACTGGATTAAGGGCCACCCTCATGAGCTCACCTTAAACTTGATCAACTGCAAAGGCCCTATTTCCAAATAAGATCACATTCACAGGAACTGGGGGTTGTCTTCAACACTGTGTGGGGGAGGATGCAACTCAATCTGTAACACCAGGTAATCTTGGGCAAAAAGTTACTTTTCTTTTCCATCTTGTCACCATAGACCAACCTGTGTAAAACTAAATTTGATGGTATCCCTTTCATTCCTTGCAGAACTGCTAACATTGAAAAACCAACCCCTCTCATTTTCTGGATGTTTGCCAGCTACGGTCCCTTTCTTTATAAATTTCAAAACATATTGTTGCAATCTAAGACTCTGTGTTAGAAATTTCCAACAGTTTCTCTGCCTCCTCACTTTCAACTCACTCCAGAGAGTGAAGACCTTGAATTTGGAACTTACTCCTGAAAGTGTACTGTTTCCATAGTTTAATACCTTCCTGATTCTCATTCAAAAACTGGGAAGTGTGGGTAGTCAATTCAATTCAACCAACTTTTACTAAGAAATTGATCTGTGTCCGGCACTGTGCTGGGGATTTAAATAAGAACTCCATGCTCTACCCTCTGAGAACTGCTGAAAGGAGAATCCAGATGGCTGGTCCTTCCTAATCATATTCTTAGCCCTCATGAGGGGAAAGAATGGAGTGCAAGGTGGGGAGCTCTGGTTTTAAGCTGGTCACTGCATGTTTAGAGAAGAAATAAAAGAAATTAGGTGATTTTATTTTTTTAAGTTTTTTTTTGTTTTGTTGTTGTTGTTGTTGTTGTTGAACAGAGAGAGACACAGTGAGAGACAGAACACAAGCAGGGGGAGTGGGAAAGGGAGAAGCAGGCTAAGCAGGCTGAGCAGCCAGATGTGGGGCTCGATCCCAGGACCATGGGATCATGACCTGAGCCGAAGGCAGACACTTAACAACTGAGCCACCCAAGCACCCCTAGGTGATTTTATTTTGAAGGCTCAGATATTCTATGAGCCTGCCACTAACTCCATGCTAATGGTCTTTCCCTGTTCTGCTACTTCAGCTCTGCTTCCAAGGGTTCTCAACATGGAATGGAATCCCCTTCCCTTTACCTCATCCTCTTCATTTCCTACCCTGCTCTCTGCCCCCCCACCCACAGGTGAATAAATGAGAGAAAAATACTTGAAATTGTTTCCCATGGGAAAAAAAATAAAAGCAAGAGATCATGGGCCAAGTGAGTGTGAAGGGGTAGTTTGGATTTTTTTAATAACCTCCCAAAAAACAGCACTTACAGACTCTGTTGAACGCTATAAACTCACCCATCATCATTCTCTTTTCAGAGCTAGATAATCTCAATTTCTTTAACCTTTCATCCCTGGTTCCATTTTCTAAACTTCTGATTATTTGTGCTGCTCTCCTGGACCCTGAGTTCTTTTAAATTCTAGAGTCAAATCTGGATGCTATAATCAAATAAGCACAGAGGCTCTGTGAAGGATACTGTAAAGAGTACAAACATTGTTTAGCCTAAGACATGTGTGGGCAGGGACAGGGCGGGGAGTGGGTGTGGAAGAAACATGGCACAGGATTATAAAATGCTTGAAAAATGAACTGTGCCATAAATGCCAAATAGCACTGGTGCTAATTGGACAGGCGTTCCCCCCCCAGACACGTCGGCCTGTGATATAAGGCACAGAAAACATTGGGCTGACAATTTCTCTTTTAGGAACAGCCTTGTGTCAGCAGGGTTTGGGCTGCTTACCAGGAGGATGTCGGCGGCATGACAGGTTAGCTCACAGGCCTTTACTTACAACATAATCACATTTACTCGGTGACAGCAGTTTGGCCACTGGGTTCATGTGGAGGTTTGTCAGTCTTGTTAAGAGTTCTCCAACAAGACCCTTGGAAATATGTGGCGGTAAGGACATGTCATTGCTGATGCAGTCCTGCAGCAAACTCCTTTGGCCCTGAGATACTATCAGAGTCTTAAATTATGTCTAGTTTGACAAAAGTTCTATAGAGCCTTCCATGTGTTACTTACTAGGAAACTCACTGCTTCCCAGGCTCACCTTTCCTTGAGCACCCAGAGCCTCACGGAGTCCTTTCTCCCTTTAGAGCCAGGGGGTTAAGGCAGGTGTGCTCCTTACTACTTACTGTCTTTACTGATGCTGGTGTATTTTCTGCTATATCTATTTCCCAAGGTAGCTAATCTTATTCTAATTTCCTCCCATCCTCATTACAAAAGACTTCACGGTAAGAATGTCAACTTCCAATGAGATCTTGTCATCTGTGACAACATGCATGGACCCAAAGAGTATTATGCTAAGTGAAAGAAGTCAAAGAAAGACAAATACCATAAGATTTCACTCATATGTGGAATCTAAACACAAAACATATGAATAAACAAACAGAAAACAGAAACAGACCCGTAAACACACAACAAATGGATGGTTGCCAGAGGGCAGAAGGTGGGGGATAAACAAAATGGGTGAAGGAGAGTGGGAGATCCAGGCTTTCAGTCATGGAATGAATAAGTCACGAGGATGAAAGATATAGCGTGGGGAGTATAGTCAATGGTATTGTGATAGCACTGTATGGTGACAGACAGTAGACATGCTTGTGGTGAACACAGCATAACATACAGACTTATCAAACACTATGTTGTACCCTTGAAACTAGTGTCACATTGTGTGTCAACTACACTTTAATTAAAAAAAAAAAAAGAATGTTATCCTCCAGTCTACCTTTTATGTTACCCCTAATTCTTCATATTTTTCCTTCTCCCCACCCTTCACCCCCCACCCACTTTACACAAACACACACACACACACACACACACACACACACACACACACCTCCTCTCTTCATACAACAATTTAGATCCTGATTTGGGTCCCAGATAAACAAATCTACCTTGTTTTTATCTCCTGTTGCAACCCATTCAAATCTCATTCCATAAGCATCCAGGATTTATTTTGTCATTATAATTCTGACCAGAGAATAGATTATCCAAGCACATGCACACTCCCCTTTTTAGGCTTTCAAATTCACAGGCTTCCATGAATGAGAGGAGATATAATCTTGGGTAATAACAGAATTTCATGGAAATCCCCAGCCATTACAGGCAGTGTATACTCAAAACAATCAAGTACAACAACAAACACGGGATTTACTGGGAGAACAAAGGTTATGGGAGAGCCTGAGCTTATTTTGCATGACACAAACAATTCTATTGACTCTAAGTTTTCATTCCAAGACCTTCCTGTATCATTCAGCATTTGATGAAGATGAAATGTAACAGGGTCACAAGTCAAGTCATTTATGATAACTTAGCATTACGGTTGGTTGGGAAATAAGACCAGGCATATGAGGCTCACAGATTTCTTTGCTGTAAATTCCCAGCACCTGTTTATAATGTACTTTTACTGAGAAAACAGCTCCAATAACATTATATAGTGTGGTTCATGAATGCTATTAACCATCTCTATTGCATGTTACAAATTTAAAAGGTTTTTAACTTTACAGACAATCCATAGGTTTATGAATTGAAAGCCACTGAAATAAATCATCCTTAGTAATGAAAAGGGAAAAAAAGGGCATGATATAATTTCTATTTGTCAAGGTATAATGATGTCACCATCCATTTATCCTCTGCACTTAAAGGTTGAAACTATTCAACAAATCTCTCCTCAGCCAAATACATCTGGTGCCTTAATGGAGGCCATGGCACAGGTTTGTGATTAGTTCACATATCACTCACCAATTAGAACAGAAGGTAAAACTTATTTTTTCCTACCATGAGCAATTCATTAGAACAATAACCTTTAATGTAATGAATAATGGCAGGACCTTAAAATTAAAAGAAAAAAAATGTTATCACTTTAAGATTATCTCTCTTAATAGTTTGTAGGTTAAACAGATTTGCTTACAGAGATGCTATTTTTACTCCAATCACTTTTTTTATTTGTTTCTTTAACCAATAATTCCATTAATCATTATGAGGACAGAATGTGGGGTAAGCAGCCACTGGTCAAGTTTTATCTTAAAGATAACACATACCTACTTACAGGACTGCCATGAACTATTATGGAGGTTGTTCACTGCTCAAGGGAGCCAAGCTGAGGGCCAATATAGATTGAAATTCAGCCTTCAAGTCAATAAACAGTCCTCATACCCTAGCATTGGCTGCATTTGCCAAGGGAATGGGGCAGATGGACATGGTGTCATACAGACTAGTGGCAGCTTTTCCATTTATGGAATACTAGATATAGAATGGCCTTAGGAAAACCTGTCTCACTGCTACTTTTTTGACTGCTCATATGCTGGGAAGTACCAGGCAGCACTAATTCTTCAACTAGGACTCAGTGCTGGTTGAGTGTGAATTAAACATGCCAAAAATCTCAGTGAAAAGCTTCCCCTCCGGGGCGCCTGGGTGGCTCAGTGGGTTAAGCCTCTGCCTTCGGCTCAGGTCATGATCCCAGGGTTCTGGGATTGAGCCCCGCATCAGGCTCTCTGCTCAGTAGGGAGCCTGCTCCACTTCCTCTCTCTGCCTGCCTCTCTGCCTACCTGTGATCTCTGTCTGTCAAATAAATAAATAAAATCTTTAAAAAAAAAAAAAAAAAAGCTTCCCCTCCTTTAAATTCTGTTAGATGGTAGAGAACATCACTTCTCAGCACTGTCCTAGGAGATACATCCATTCCAGGTAGAAAAATGCTTTGAGAAATTCTTGGGATAAAAGCAGAGTCTAAGAACATGAAGCTTTGGAGAAAGAGGGCATTACTCCACATGTTAGAAGGGAAAAGTTCAGGGGGGTGCTGTAAGAGGGAGAAAGAGAGGCTCCAAAAGGAAAAAGGGAAAAGTTGAGAAGAGAAAGAAAGGAATAGCAATGTCAATGCTTCCCATTGGGCACCTCCCAACCATCAGTGATGTCTACAGGAATCACAAGATACTTGGTACAAGTGGTTCTTGCAAAAAATAAAAATAAAAATAGTTAAGTGATTCGATTCAGCTTCCAGGACAAAATAGACACATTGAGGGGTGCCTGGGTGGCTCAGTCAGTAAAACATCTGCCTTCAATTCAGGTCATGATCCCAGGTCCTGGAATTGAGCCCAGCATCAAGCTCCCTGCTCAGCAGGGAGTCTGCTTCTCCCTCTCCCTCTGTCGCTCCTCAAGCTCCCCAGCTCATATTCTCTCTCTCGTTTGGTCTTTCTCTCTCAAATAAATAAATAAATAAAATCTTAAAAAAAAAAAAATAGACACATTTAATGAAGAAGCAAATACCAGAAAACCCCCAGGGGTATGCCTCTGATTTTCTTCTAGCCATGAAATCTGGGGCCTGAAGACAATCTGTCTTAGAACAGGAGGACCTCCCCATCCCAACATCCATAATACACTCTCTTTTACTAACTAACATGAAAATAAGTGCTAAGCGCTCTGCATGTACCATCTCAATCTCAATCTTCAAAGCAGTTCTACTGGGCATAAGGAATTATTCATCCCATTTACAGCTAAAGAAATGGAGGCTTTGACACTGTTATGGCTTCTGCCCAGAGTGTCACAGCCCGTGAGGAATGGATCTGGAATTGGCACCCAGCAACTTTCTGAATTCAGATGTTCTATTCTTTTTTTTTTTTTTTTTAAGATTTTATTTACCTATTTGGGGGACAGAGAGAGAGAACATGAGCAAGACTCCCTGTTGAGTGGGGAGTCCAATGCGGGGCTCAATCCCAGGACCCAGGAATCATGACTTGAGCTGAAAGCAGATGCTTATTAACCAACTGAGCCACCCAGATGCTCCATTCTTTTTTTAATGTTGATAAAATCACATAACATAAAATTCATGATTTTGAATAATTTAAAGTATACAATTTAATAGCATTTCTGGGCCTAGCAATAGTACATTCACAGGTTGTGCAACCATTTCCACTATCTAGCTCCAGAACATTGTCATTACCCCAGAAGGAAGCTCTGTATCCTTTAAGCACTCTCCCCTCCCATTCTCCCCTCCCCACTAGCCCCTGGCAACCACCAATCTGCTTCTGTCCCTCTGACTTTGTAGAGACCCTATTCCTATCCACAAGGTGATAGTGTTCCCTGTACCCTCTTAGTAAAATACGGAGGAGGCTTTAGGATGCTCACAGCTGCCCTGAACGAGATCGAGGGGATTAAGATCCAGAGCTGCACAACTAAAATAGTGTTATAGGCTGAGAAAGTGAGAGGTTCTTCTGGAAGCTTTGCTGGTAACACTACATTTTCAGAGCCTGGGTCTCCAAGCAAGAAGCAGGTTAATTTAAAGATATGCAGGAAATAGAATCTTGAACACTTAAGTCATGGAAAAGGATGAAAAGAGCCCAATGGATCCTGTTTGGCAAATCACAAGGCAAAGAAAGGGAAGTCATCATTTAGTGAATGCAAACATATATACAAAGACTTTTGAGGAAAGAGAGGCTCCCTCCAGACCATGGGAAATGATTCATGAAAGCAAGCACTTTGAACAAACAAACACAATTTTTTTAAACTTTCAAAACATCGTTTTGTCTTCCGTACTGTTTGGCTGTCTTGAAAACCAGAATTTACTGCACTTCTGGCTGCAGGAGGTACAGACCATGTGCTCCTGCTGAGGAAGCAGGGTGTGAGGGCACCAGATACTCAGTGGTCTACCAGCTACACAGAAAGAACGAGAAGGAGCTAGAGCCAGCCAAGTCAAACTATCATCTTAGAATAGGTGTTCAACCTCTCTGGGGGAATAAAACTCTTTCATTCTCAAATCACAGAAAAAAAACCCTGGGTCTCACTTTTCTTTGATTTTGTCTGGGGTTACCTGTACCCACGTGCTGCAAATCAGCGTATGCCAGCTGTTTTCACCTAAGAGTCAGGGAAAGGATTACTGTGTCCAATGGAGTAGGGGAAGTTAGGGGGAAGAAAAGAAGAGGCAGCTTCTTCTCTGTTGTGATTTAGGACTCAGTTTTCACCTCTACATAGGCAGGGGAATGGACTGGGTATCCTTCCTCTCTTTGTGCTCCATAAGGTACCTCCTGGCACTTACATAAGTTCCTAGAGGGAAGGCCTGAATGCCCATTGACAAGCCACCCATTATTCTGGGAAGTGTGCTTGGTTATCTGAGCCTTTCTCATCATGAGCTTGCTTTGGCTTTCCCCCTTTGCTCCACCAGCTCTCATACACATTTGTTTCAAGGTGCAACGCTCATCCCTTCTTCCATGAAGCCACCTTCTAGGTCCCAGGAATTTTCCTCTTTTCTGTATTTCAAGAGCACATTGATAGCCTCTAGTATGTGATGCAATTAAGAGCTGTGGTTCTCTACCCTGAATTTTAATTCATATTCATATGGATAACAGTGGCTCATCCGTGGGACCTGCTTTTGAAGTCAGAAGACCTAGGTTCAAGTCCTGCCTCTGTTCATTATTGCATGACCTTGGATAAATCCTATAACCTTTCTTTGAAAAAAAAGGGAATAATAACAGTTGCCCCACTCATTTGCAGGTATAAGCATCCAATGAGATCACATGTGTGAAAGTATATTGTAAAGTACACATGAACAATATATTGTTTAAACTCTAGTTATTTCAAGAGTCAAGGTCTTGTGACTTCCAATGAAGTTGTGATTTTCTTACAAATCATCATCAATTACATTTTTAAAATAAAACAATGTTATTTCCTTCCAAAATACTTTTAGGGCAAACTATTGCCTTTCTCCTCTTACTGCAAAAAAAAAAAAAAAATTAAATGCTAACTTGAGCATACCAAATAATTAAATGTAGGCAATTCCTGTTAGCTTTCTGTATCTTACTAATCTTATGCTAAGAACCAAATTCTGTCTATCTACAATACTACCTGCAGAAGAAAATGCACCCAATATAGAATTTGTGAATTTAGACAGACACTGTCGAAACTGGGATTGGTGTATTCCAATACATTGGCGTGAGTGTATCCGTTATGGGTTAAAGTGGACTCAAGGCTGCCAGACAACTAAGAGTGCAAAGAATATTTTATAAAAGATATTTATACTGCTAAAGAGAACAAATTTTTTAAGTCTTCTGAAAGTACCTTTTTATATATAATTTATATGCTAATTATAAATCATTTGAATATATTAGATAAAGCAGGTTCCCTAAGGACCTAATGTTTGGTACAATTTGTCCTTGAGAAAAACAAAGAATAAAATATTATAAAGGTCCAAGTCGTTGCAATGGCCTCAAGAGCCTACTGGATCTGCCCCCACATGCCCTACGATTTTCTTCCTTGTTCTATCAGTCCCGGCCAGGTTCGCCTCCTTGCTGCTCCTTGACTAGACCCACCTGGGGGCCTTGGCCCTGGCAGCTCCCTCTACCTGGAATGCTCTATTCCGAGACATTCGCGGGGCTGATGGCTTCCCTTCCTTCGAGTCTTTGCCCAGACATTTCTTTCTCAAACAAGCCACCCTAACCACACTATGCAGATGTGCAACCCTCCATTTTACATTCTGTTACTCTGCATGGCACTTACCACCTTTTAACATAATAGATAATATACCACCTTACTGAATGTGTTGCATGTCTCTCTCCCTGGCGGAATATAGGCTCCCAAGGCAGGGAGAGCCATTTACTGTACCATTTACTACTGTCCCCCAAGCACCTAGAATAGTACCGGTATAGAGACACTCAATAAACTGTTTTGAAAGAAAGGATGCTAAACCTGCTGGGTGTTTGTCCCATGGGGCTTGACATCAGAGAGCAATCTGGATAGAGAGATCTCCAGGGAGACTGTGGAGGTGTTCTGGTGAGAAAATGAAAAATAGAAGAACAGAAAAACAGGGATGAGGAAGAGGAAATGAATGCAGAATGAGGGGAAGGAGGAGAACCTAAGTCCCCTTTCCCTCATGAAACTGAAGAAGCATTTTTCCACATAGTATATAGGTTGGGTTTTTGTTTTGGTTTGGTTTGGTTTTTACTTGATTGGGGTTTTTTTTGTTTGGGTTTTGTTTGGTTAGGTTTTGTTCTTTTAGGCTGGTCAGCAAGGAAGTGAGAGTAGAAGTGAAAAGACCTTAAGACTTCTGGGTGGCCTTTCCTGGAGGGATTCCCAGAGGCCAAAGTAATTTGAGCACAAGCCCAAAAGAGTCCCGACAATGAGACAGACACAGAGGAGGAAATTCCCTCATCATCCCCATTCCAGAAGGAGTCACCCTTACCCCAAAACAGAGGAGGATGGGAGGGAGAGGGAATTGGCCAGCTCTTTAGGAAAAACCACAGCATTCATGGGAGATCTCTTTTGGTTGATTAAGTTCTTCAGCATAAACTGGACCTCACAGGGCTTGCAAGGAGGGTGTGTGTGAATTTGGCAGAAAGAATAAATATGGGGAAAGGGAGTGGTAGGTTTAATCTAATTGACATTCCCTTTTATAGTTCATTCTAAATAGAATTGGATATTCATCAAAGTCTATTGGACACTTGTGCCCTTCATGAGGAGGCCTGGAAGTGATGCTTTTTAAATCTATAATTCAGAATGCTCATGCTTGGTGAGTCCAACTTGGTGACATTGGATCACTTCAATTGGATATGTTGCTCTAAAACGTAAGTAGAAACTCAGAGAAAAGAAAAAAAAAAAAGGAATTGGGTTTCCTTACTCCAGACTGCATAGGATTCCTTCTTGGTCATTAGGATATGTGTTGACTTCTTATTTTTTCTCTAGAACCCTAACCTAGTTCCCAAAGTCTCCTAATAAGTGTCCCAGACTCAGGATAGAAGAAAGGATTGAAGGAAGAAAAAAGAAGAAATATCACTTATTCTCCTGAAGTACCATCCTCCCTTTGTCAGTCTCTCCTCTAGGTTCAGGGCCACCTCTGCAGCCACCTGGCCTCTGCCACACATCAGAGAAGGTGCTTCATAAAGAATAACACGCCCAATGGCATCAGGAAAGAAGAATATAGATCAGCTTTATTTCTCAAAATTTTAGCATGATTCACAGACTTGGCCCCTACTAGTTACTTAACAATGGCCCTCAGATTAAGAACTATCCCATGCTGTTGGGATCTTTTATAAAGCACAGCAAGAAAGTTGTTGGTTCTTCATTTCATGATATTCCCCCCACCCCCTCTCATCCTCTCCCAACAAGGTAAACTTAATCCTGTTACACCTCCTGAAAGCAGGTTTTCAAAAAAGAATTGGATTTCTATTGACTACCAGCTGAAGAAATTATTGCACACAATGGTCTGTCTGTAGGCTGCTTCTTAATACCACTGCTCTGGGTGACATCCTGAGTACCTACGTTCTTTCAAGAGATGGCCACTCATTGTAATATAGTAGTTGAGGTTTTTATCTTTTCCTATTAGGCAGGAATTATTTCAGCATACTCCCCTTTGAAAGAGACCATGACAAACTAAATGACAATCTGTCCTATACTGTTGTGAACCCCCAGTCACAATGACTAGAGTTTCTTTAAGCACAAACCTCCCTATAGATTAGGACATATATCTTAAGCAACGATGTTAAAGTTAATGCAGAAGTTCAGAGGTGCAAAATAATTTAAATGTGCCCAAGTAGTAGCAATAACATCTCTAAAATCTCAGCAGTGAATTATGGATATGTGGAATATTAAAAATGCAAAGCTAACTCAATTTGCATTTGCAATGCCCCCTAGCTGTTACTGGGGAGGAGGAAATTGCTTTCTGCTGAATTCAAGGGCACACTACTTAGTGCTGTATTTAAGTCAAGGAGGAAAATCACTCATTTTTATTCTACCACTTAACGTGTGCTTATGTAATCTGTCTGGCACTGGAGTCAGTTGTCTGATATTATTTTCAATCACAGAAAGAGAATATATAATTCAATCATTACACCTTTATTTTCACTTGCTTGGCGATCTCTCGAAGCCTTATTACCACCAGTAAATGCCAGTCTGTCATCAATCAGTGCTTAGCACTGAGACTGGCTCTGACGAACAGCATTAGCCAAGATACTATTATTTTTATTTTTGAGAAGGGGTATGAGGTGAGGGCAATGTTACATTTGCCCTATCAGATGGGAAGAGAATGCATTCCCTCACCAGGGCCTCCCCCAACTCCACCCCATCATTTGCCATCTATCCCTCAGCCATCTCTCTCCCAAGCAGGCAAATTCTCAAAGGTTGGGTAGATATGCAAATTCATAGGTAATATACTGCAAAGCAGGAACCTGCTTTCAACTTTGTCTTCTCCCACCTTATTGTTCTTCCTCTCCAACTAGTCCTCACCTAAATGCTCCTTCTTCTTCCCTGCACATTCAGCTTCATCTGGTTCATTTTCCTCTGGGATGCTACCGGTAAACACAGCGGGCATTCCCGACATGGCCCATTGGGCCATGAAGATGGTGTTGCCTGTCACCACCCTTCTGGCAAAGGGACTCACATAGAACAGCTCTCCAGGCAGAAGAGGCAGCAGGTGACGATTCTTAAGGTGGAAGCCCAATAAGAAAAACTGTCTCTTAAAGGGGGTCTGTTGAAGGGGGAATTGTATGCTTCTGATTTACAAATAATGTGGGCATCCCTGATCACAATGAAAATGAGAGACAACACAGTCTCTGGACAAGGCTGGCCATGAATTCCAGTCTGGAGAACACTACTCAGGGTTGGTCTATTTCTCACTAATCTCTGATCGCATTTGATGGTCATGTTGGTCATTAATTGCTTGTTTCCCTTTTCTCTATGTTTCCTTGTATTTATCACTTTTAGCAGAGAAGTCTGATAGGTGTGATATGATTGATTCAGTGGATCCTAGACCCCAGTTTTGTAAGTACTGGGTAGGCCATACACCCAGGAATTCTGACTCATTAGGATGGGAAGGAAGACCTAAGGATCTGCATCTTTAATAAGAACCTCTCTCCCGCCAAGTGGTTCTGTGGGTAGTTCCAGACTATTCTTTGTGAAATGGCCTTTCGAAAGCCCCAGAAAAGAGGAAAATACTCTCATGTAATCTAATGCAAATGATCTCTTCCTCCTATTCCTTTCCTTCTCGCTCTTTCTCTCTCTCTCTCTCTCACACACACACACACACACACACACATTCAATTTGGTCCATGTGACAGAAGGTCAAGGTTGCGTCTTTATTTCTGCCTTATAAAATCAAGAATCTTTTTGGCAGACTGACATAATAGGCTTATAAACATCCCCTTTACTTCCACAAAGAGGCAGAAATAACTCACCAACATCAATATGAGACACAGAGATCCCCAGAGGGTGGCACAGGAGAAACTGAATTAGAGGTCAAGACTAGCTTCCTAAAACCAATTCTCCTATTTTTCTGATAAATAAAGCATCCTTGGATTTGGTGGTTTGGGATTTGGTAGTTCTATATAGAGCACTCAGAAAGATGAATAATTGTAATTCAGGGGGTTATTCAAAAGCCATATAATTTCCTTATGTATTTGTAATGCATGTGAGCTGAAAACCAGGTGAGGCAAACTAATTAGAAGTGTCTTAGACAACAGAAAGCCCATTCGGTCCTTGGAACTATGAGCCTGGTCTCTGGTCAGATGATATTTTAAAAATCAGAATTCAGGCTATTGTTTTGAAAAAATAGATCAGATAGAAATGAAAGCAGACAAATGAGAGATTTATAATCCCCATGGTACACAGTTCATAAATTGGCTGCCCTTTTATCTCTGCAGCGAGAGAAATGGGGAAATTCTGAAAACCCCAGAAGAAATAGACAGGATGTCTAAGTTAAGAATGCAAGGGGAAAAGGACTCCCTATTAAAACAAAATACTGCCCCCTTTGCCCTGCACATATCATAACTTAGCTCTTTTATTCCATCCGAGCTGGGTTTTGCTAGGTGATTTATTAGTTGGTCTGGATTTAGCACTGGAAGGAAGGACAACTGGAAAGTGCCTCCCTACAGTGTTATTTCATGAATTTCACTTTCCTCTTGAAATTCACATGTTGTGATTCCCAGCTACCACCATCTTGTCCCAGATGTAAGCAGCTTCCATTATAAATATGTGAACTAAGTACGGACAAAAAATCCTTGTCGATGACTTTAGCACAATAAACCAAATAAAACCAAATAAAAGCTGTCACTCCCTTCCTACAAATTTTTGAACTGATAAGGGACTCCATTAGTCCAAAACAACAGACCCCTTTGAGCATGCCCTCTCTGTTCCTTCTTCTAGGTCAAAGGTGACTATTCCAAAGCTAGCGGCTAGACACAAAGAACAATCTAACTCTTCAGGTGAGAGATTATCATCTTTCCAGGAAGGACTTTGTCCCCATGGTCTAAACAACATACCAATACTGCAGCAATATTACATCAGGACAACCATACCACAGGAATTATATACCTACAGTAACAGGACAGTTATTCCATCTCAAAGGAAAAGAAAGGTTTAGATTCATAATAGATGTTGGGATGATAAATCAGAATATTGCTAAAGATAGGGCAACATCATAGGGAGGAAATTGTTACAACATAGATAACATTGGGTTAAAGCTACAGAAAAATGAAAAGGGAAAAATCAAACTGTTTAAACATTAAACATTTGTTTAAATATTAAAGTAAAGTTAGCCTGACAGCAAAATCGATATTAAATCAGGCCTGGAAACTGTTTTACGACCTCAAACTCTGGGCTTCTTAACGGCCAGTGTCATAAATGATGTCACTTTTCAGCATGATCGTGGCTGCTAGCAGGCAGGTCAGAAATGCCAGCTTTAATTTTAAAATGTTCATTTGTGATGTAAT
This sequence comes from Enhydra lutris kenyoni, assembly GCF_002288905.1. Classification (NCBI taxonomy): domain Eukaryota; kingdom Metazoa; phylum Chordata; class Mammalia; order Carnivora; family Mustelidae; genus Enhydra; species Enhydra lutris. Next base: position 25,586,375 of record NW_019154100.1, on the reverse strand, counting down.
TTAGAGTTTACTCCCAGGGACAAATGTCACTCTCTGGGCCTGAGCCCCTCAAAATGCTGTTGTGAGCAAAACGCATTCCCTCTTGGTTCCCTTCCACCCTTAAGAGCATAATTTCCAGAGAGGCCTGTGAGTTCTCTTCCATTTGAACATCTTTGAGAACAGTAATACATGGGTTGAGATTTTTTTTTTTTTTCCCAGTCGGTGAAGCAGAGATTTTGAGGAAATGCTTCTGGGGTGAAAGGGAAAGAAGCTATAGGAAGCTGTACCTGCTGTAGAACTTTCCATGAGCAGGCTGGGCTTTGAAGCCAGCCATGTGGACAGAATGGGGTTTCAGCAGAGGGACAATCTCGAGCTACCAGCTGCACAAGGTAACTTGCTAGACATGTGGGAAAAGATTGCCAAATGTCTCCATTGACTTCTTGAATTTGAAACCCTGGAAGACCCAAAACCCTGAAAAACCCTGAAAAATGCAACACGTTCTGGCAAGAGGAACACAGGCTTTCCCAGTTCTGCCTTGTAGAAGTTGTTGGCTTCCCTCCAGGCAGGATTAGCTTGCAATGAGGGTAGCTGTTTCCAGTAAGTGGGGATACACTGGGTTTACATTCTTCAGATATGGATTTGGAAAGAACATAGCATGGATTATTCACTTACAGTAGTCTAGTTACCCCTTGGAGATGTGTGGTTTAAGCAGTCATCATTAAGGCCCTGATAGAACAGAACAAAGGAAAGTTGAGTCTTGGTGGGGGGAGGGTGTTTATATTTGTTTGGAGGAGGGTGATCATGAGAGACTGTATCATTTTGCTAGAGCTTCCCTAAGAAAGTGCCACACACTGGGTGTCTCGAACAGCAGAAATTTATTGTGTCATAATTCTGGAGGCTGGAAGTCCAAGGTCGAGGGCCATGCTCCCTTGGAAGGCTCTAGGGAAGAATCTGTCCCAGGCCTCTCTCCTCATTTCTGGGAGTTCTTTGGTTTGTTGCAGCATAACTCCAATCTTCACATGATGTCTCTCTGTGTCTCTGTGTCCAAATTTCCCCTTTTGATAAGGACATTAGTCCTATTAGATTAGGGGACCACCCTACTCCAGTATGATTTTATCTTAACTAATTACACCTGCAAAAATCCTATCATCAAAAATGGTCACCTTTTGAGAAGGGGGGCGGGGGGAGCGGGGACTCAACATATAAATTTTGGAGGGATACAGCTCAATTCATAATAGAAACAAAGAGAGGAGGGAACCCACTGAGATGGGCCCTAGACAAGATGGGAGTGAAATGTATCCAGTAAGCAGGGGAATCAAAGACAAGAACTCACTCAGAAAAGAGCACTGCTTGGAACCAAATTCCACCTGGCCGCTCTTAGCTGGCCCTGAGATGCCAGTGAGAATGGGCTCTTCTCAAACAATGTAGCCATTTATTTCATAATTGCATTTTCGGGGAAAATGGAATGGTGTTCATCTTTCTTTTCTAAAAATCAAGGGACCATAAGAAAGAAAACACTGAAATATTCCAAAAGAGATCTGCGACCAATTTACAGTCCCCTCTAGGGACAAAAGAAAGCACAACCAAAGAGCATACTTGGAACCAAGAACCACAAAAACTATGGCACTGTGATATAGCCAGTCATAGCTCCTCATCCAGCACCTGTCCAAGATGGGAATTGGGTTGGTGGGGGAGTTTGGGACGTCAGAACAAGCACAAATAAGAACGCAAACTAAAGCAGTCGTTACCATCACAGTTAGAACTGTGGAAGTCGAAAGTTGTTCTGCTAACAGAGCTAGTCCCGATTTCCACAAAGGCACAGAATTGCTACACTATGATTTTTTTTTTAAATCATAAAGGGCATTTCAGTCCAAAAATTCTAGAATTGAAATCTCATTTTGCAATTTTCAACCGTTTCACTTTCTACATGGCTTAGAATAAGACTCCCCTTCTCCCAAAAGATTAGGGAAATCTACACCTTTGGGTCTCTATAAACATATGGACATGATCTTTCCTGTAAAAGATGTGTTCCTATAAATGTTGGTTTTAATAAACTCCTCTGTTTTCTGTCTGCCCCAGTTCTGTCAAATTTGTGTTCACAAAAGGAGGTAGACAAGGAAATTATCCAAGAAAGACACAATTTCTAATTAGAACAGCATAAACAAAACAGCCTTGGTTTTGCAGGTGCAAAGCAATGTCTTCAATTCAGGATCTATCTACCCATTCCCCTAGAGAGAAGGTGCTGTTTTAATTTTCTCCTCTATAATATGAAAGCCTGATGTTTTGCTCTGGGGGGTGGGAGAAGTGCACAGGGATGATGGGAAGGGAGAGCCTCCAAAGGCTTATTTTTTAAAAAAATCAGAGTTTGGAGTTAA
>NW_019154100.1:25345825-25584011 GCF_002288905.1 Enhydra lutris kenyoni | reverse complement strand
ATATATATATATATATATATATATATATATATATATATATATATATATATTCCCTGATGGCTTCTAATACATCAAGCTAAGGCTGTTATGTAAACCAAAGGTGGTTTTGCATTCAAGCTCACAAAAGCAAAAATGCTTGAAGCCAGTGCTAAGAGTAAATCATGATGGTGATCTTTGATGTCACGTCACAAGCAAAATCATTCAGGTAACTCTTATAAGGGATTTAGTGTCTGCTCTGTGGCAAAGTTTCCTTTAAGTGGCTTAACCACTTTTGTCAACACTTAATAGATCCTATTTTTATTTACATGGGGTTGAAGCAAAAAAGAAAATTTATTTAATGTAGAGCTCTAATATATAAGGCTGTGCCTTTGAGGAGATCCACAGTGTTCTTCCTGCCTTCCCAATCCAGGCATATATATATTTACCTTATTACCTTACCTGGACTCAGTATAATAATACCGTATGCACATCTATTAGTTGAGTTACTTTCAGTTGTAAGTAACTGAAAACCCAATCAAACTTGTTCAAAGAACAAAGAAGGTGCATTGGCCTGGGTAAGTGACATGTCCAGAGACGTAGAGTGGCTTCAGATGTGGAATCCTACTGAATGAAAGCACTCCAGATGAACCCGAGCTCCCTTAGGACAGAAGCACCACCCTACACTGTGTGATCGTGGGGGCGGTTGGAGATGGCAACTTTGTCCAGACCCCTGCCACAGTTCCTCCTCTTCCCTGTTAGCTGGAGCAGCAGAGCATTTCCTTAAAGTAGCAACTGGTTCCAATGAACCAACACAGAGCAACTGCAGCAAGTTTCTGTTGCCTTACCAAATCTTGTTGAGTCATTGTCATACAAGAGCATTTATTTTCAGCAATGGAGGTTTCCAATTTTCAAAAACTTCAAAGATAGAATTTGACATAAGGAAGTAGTACCCATCATGATAATCATGAATTGCCTAAACTATGTTGCACTTAAGGTTGCCCCTGCACCCCTCAAAGGATTTCACCCAATCCCCATTCACCCAGACGAGCCTTGAACCCTCCACAAGGTCCCAGATCATTGCTGTGCCCATCTTAACTGCCCAGTGGACTGAACACAGCCCTGTTGACAACAGTGCATAATTAGATTCATCTCAGCCATGACAGGGATCATTCAATATTCAACGTCCACCTAAGAGACCACAATGGTCTCTTCTGTTATTCCATCCATAAGGATGCTGGTCTCCGATTTCACACATCAAAGGCCTTAGGTGGTTGGGACTGGAGGCTGAGCAGAGAAGGTTCCCAGAAAAGAAGTCAGAACCCACACCAGGTAGCTCTACTTCAGCAGGACATTGAGGAAAAGGGCTGATGCCCCCAAGACATCTGGCCTCTCAGTCTCCTTAACTCCCAAGAAGAGAAGACGGGCAATATTCTTCCTCCTTTTGGCTGAGGGATGGAGCTGGAAACCTTTGCTGGACAGAAATTGTATCTCCTCCCAGGCCACCAATGGCCCAGGTCCCCCTAGCTGAACCCACAGAAATCCGAGTGGCCATAAAATTCCCTTTTGCCCAGAAGCACCGGGTTTGCAGTGTACCCTCATTAAAGTGTGCTCCCACAGCCAGACTGTCAGTTTCAAAAGAAAACTCCTTTTAATTTTAACTAGAGCCCTGGGCATCAGAAACAGTAGAGAAAGGGGATTCATTTATGAGTTTCTATGGCAGATTATGGGTTTTATTTGCTCCTTTACACCACTTTTCAGTCTGTCATTTTGGTAAGGTTAACCCCGGTGTAAAATGTTCCCGTAATTATGCTCGGAAACACTCCCAGCCTGCTGCATGCCAATAAATGCTTGGAATAACTGTCAGGCTAAATGAATCCCATTTGGACAAAATGATTATTGAAAGTTATTTTAGTTCCCTATTAAGCAGTTGCAGAACAGAGCTGTAATCAAAATGTTTATTTCAATTAGAATTATTATGGTCAATAAAAAGCTCAAGTAGAAAGTAAACTACACTTTATCAAATAAAGTAAAGGCCACAGCTAGTTAAACTTCTTGTTTCACACGTCCTCTATGCTAGAGTCTGACAAGAGGCACGATTATCAGCCTTTTCCATAGTGTATTAACACCTTTTATAGCCCAACTTCTATCTAGCGGATCCAGAGTCTCCTGCTCTGGGTGGACAAAACCCCGATTCTTTCTGATGGTTACCATGGCCAGCAGTGGGCATGAGCCCCTCTGTTTCCATAGCAACAGAGTAGGGGTGCCCCACCTCACACTGAATGGCTGAGAAAAGTTCCCAGGGGTTATAAAGCCAAGGCACCCTGCCCCCCACGACTAACTGTACACAAGCACTCTCGTTTCTATAGCAGCCATATCTTTTCCTGTGGATGGATCCCAAAAGATGGCCAGGAAAAAATGCTTTTATTTACTAGACCAAGGTAGTCATCCTCATCAAATATTACCAGAAATATTACCCAAATATTACCCGAAACAGCTTTTTGGGTAATATTTGTTTGTTTGTTTGTTTATTGGAGAGGAGACTAAGAAAAAGAGCTTATTTCTATCCATTTTTCTATGATCTGCCCTGGAGATGAAACCCTGGGTACACACAAGCAAATTACTTGCCCCCTAAATCATATCAGTTTTAGTCATAACCCTCTACACCTGAAAATAATGTGTTGGGGGGTATTTTGTTTTTAAGATTTTACTTATTTATTTGAGAAAGAGAGAGCATGAGAGGAGAGAGGTCAGAGGGAGAAGCAGATGCCCTGCTGAGCAGGGAGCCCGATGTGGGACTCGATCCCAGGACTCCAGGATCATGACCTGAGCAGAAGGCAGTTGCTTAACCAACTGAGCCACCCAGGCACCCCAGTGTGTTGGTGTTATAGATTTCAATGCCCAGGTCATATCCCAAACCAATTAAGTACAAATCTCTGGGGTGGGATCCAGGCATCAGGGTTTTGTTTTGTTTTGTTTTGTTTTAAGTCCCGCAGGTCATTCCGATGTGCAATGAATGGTGCAAAGCCTCCTATAAGGCAGTGGTTCTCAAAGTATGGTCCCTGGACCAGCAGCATCAGCAGCACCTGGAAATGCAGATTCTTAGGGCCCATCCCATAATTACTTAATCAGAAACTGGTATGGGCCGGACAATCTGAGTTTTAACAAGTCTCCAGGTGAATCTGATACACGCTCAAGGTTGAGAACTAGGACCATCAAGGATGTTCTTTAAAGCAAAAAATACAGCAAAGATGTTTATCATTAACTCACATGTTTAGAGAAGCCAGCATTAACCCCTACCTGAACAGGAGCAAGATTAATAAAGCAACAATGTTGGCCTGAATGTTAGGACAAAAGATACAAGAGAAGAGGTGCTAAAAGGAGCTCTTAATTCCTACCTAGACAAGGGAGAGGGTCTCTAAGAACCATCATCATAGAAGCCAGGGCTGATTGAATAATGAGGGAATAATGAATTAATCTATAATTAGAATGTTAAAGGAAAGTAAAATGGACACAAAAATAGGCAGAATTAGCTCAAAAGCAAAACCCTGAGGCAGGCAGACATTTGCTTTCCCTCTTCTCTCTTACTACATCAGTTCTTCTAACTCCTCTTATATCTGGCTTCCCAAGGTCGCCATGATTCCCAGAACCCCCTCAGAACAAAGGAATGAATTCATGTTAAGATCTAAATGGCTGTGTTATTACACAATAAAATCTTCTGTTATTACATTTCCTTGTATTATTTGGATTTTTTTAAAGAATTTATTTATTTATTTGACAGACAGAGATCACAAGTAGGCAGAGAGGCAAGCAGAGAGAGAGAGGGGGAAGCAGGCTCCCCGCTGAGCAGAGAGCCTGATGCAGGGCTCGATCCCAGGACCCTGGGACCCCAGGACCACGACCCAAGCCAAAGGCAGAGGCTTTAACCCACTGAGCCACCCAGGCGCCCCTATTATTTGGCTTTTAAACAAAGTTCCTAAGACATGCTTAACTTGGAGACTCACACAGCACTCCTTGCCCGCCTGTTCCTGTTCAAGTCTCTTACGTATATTAACTCATTCAACACTCAACAATACTATGAAATAGGCACTAGTTTATACCATTTCACAGGTGAGGAAACTGAGGCACAGAGATGTTGAAAAGTCCTCCCCAGGTTGTGGCTTTGCACCCAAGCTGTCTGGCTCTGAAGTGTGGGTTCTTAACTATTATGCTAAATGTTCTCTCTGAAAAAGTGGGCTTTCCAACATGGAGTTCCTGGGCTGGGAAGATCTGGGGAAGGAGCTCTCTGAGAGCCATTCACATCTTGTAAATAAATGCCAATTCCGTGTTCACATTGGGTCTGTTTGAGTCATGCATTTTTTTGGTGTATTATCCCCTCTTGGAAAATGTGTAGTATCAGCCTTGTCTTCATAAGCTTGTCCTGTTCTGCTACTTCCCTGAGTGTTTAACTAATCCAGACAAAAATCCAGCCAGACTAATTATTTTGGGAGGATTTTCTTTGCTTTGAAAAAACTGTGATCCAAGTATAGTGTTTCCAAGATGTATTTCTTCAAACTTAGAAGTATCCCAGAAGGAGAAGGTTATGTCAGTTTCTCTGAGAGGTCCAACATTAGAACCAAACTCCAACTTCTAAACAGAGCTACCTTTGCCCATGTGGAGGAAGGATCAGAACAAGGTTAAAATTTTTTATTCGTCTCCATTTTTTTTTCCTTTAGTCTTTGTCGGAGCCTTTTTCTACATGAAATAAAGTCTTGCATTTGATGAAGGCATCACTTTCTGGTTTATGGCAAGTCTGTCAAAAAGAGACTATATATCTCAATTTCATCCATGTCTAAAGACCATGGAATTTAGTAGCTCAGTGTTAAACCTTAGAGTACTTACTTAGTATTGCATATTAGAATCTTCTTGGCAAAAGCCTTCTCGAGCTGGCTGGGGAAAGGTTGGGGTGGCAGCTTTGAGTAATCTTCATTTTCATCCCTTGACACTTTAATTAAGATAATTTAACAGCCTGTTAAGCATAATATGCAGGATTTCCCACTAGAAGCCAATGAGGTAAGAGCCATGGGAAACAGGGAGATATGTGTGAGCTTGGGGATCCAGGCAGCATACAGTTGGAAGGAGTCCTAGTTATTATTCAGCCCAATGACTATGACTTTGCCAAGGTCACCCAGTTAATTAGTGGACTCCCTGGATCCCACACTGCATGAGAAGCTATGGGGTAGGAAACGGGACTACCCAGGCAAAACTGGTTTCTAGAAAAGCTCAGTGTCTGGTCTTCTCAGAAATTCGCAATTGGCTTAAATGAAGCTTTGGGGTGGCTGAAGCAAATACCAGTGATATGACTTAAGATCCTGTAGTTTTCTAGAAGATTAGATGGGCTGCCAAGTAGACTCTGAAGTCCTTCTTCTCATCTTGTTTCCCAGTGGTGCTATATGGCCCATGCAGTAACTGCGTGCATCATGGGGACACAGACACATGTCAGAAGTCCCCATGCCTCTACCTAGTAGGCAGAATAGTGCTTCTTACTCAGGCTTGTGCAATCAGAAACAACACCCATGCCATTGATCATGTTAATCAAGAAGCACTCTCGGGTTTGACACTCAAAAGTTCTATTATTTGACTACACTTTCCTCCAAGACCATAAAGAACCTACTTTTAATTCCACCTTTTGAAAATATGAGTTTTCAGTCTGATTGATAATATGCATTTCACCCTAAAAGTGGATGCCATTTACCCTGTTCTCCCGAAATTACATCCACTAGTACTTCCATGTATGCTCTGCATTTATCAGCATCTATTCTGATTATTTATTTGCAGCTTGATTGGCTAGATGCATACATACATAAGAAATCATGAAACATGATGGATTTCAAATCTACTTGTAATAGACTGAGAACTTCATAATGTAAAGTCTTAGATTCTGGGTATCACTAAAACTTCCTTTTATATTTAGGAGTCAAGAAAAAAAGTGTGAGGGGCCTGATTTAAGATAAAAGACTAAGTTAAGTTGAAGCCAGAAGCAAAGTGGGCCAGGGGAGGCTGGTAAAGGGAGGTATGCTGGGGAAGTGAGGGTCATGAGTTCTGACCTATTTTAGAGGCAAATGACCCACTATTCAAAAAACTTTATGATTCTGTGATAACTGTGGAAAGAATAAAATGCAGAGAAGGAAAGAAATGCATGTATGTGCAAAGGTGTGGAATTGCAAGAGGTCCCATGGATCACTGAGAAGCTCAATTAGATGAGGTCGATAGTTGGAGGTGGATGGTGGGAAGAAGCAATCAGAGTGTGATAGAAAAGGGGTAAAGTTAGTTGGGATTGGGTTGTGAGAATTCCCGCCTCCTCCTCCTACACCTCATCTTCCCTGAAGCTTGCCTTGACTACACAGCCTCAGAAATACATCTTCTTTTTTTTTTTTTTTTTTTAAGATTTTATTTATTTATTTGACAGAGAGAGATCACAAGCAGGCAGAGAGGCAGGCAGAGAGAGAGGAGGAAGCAGGCTCCCTGCTGAGCAGAGAGCCCGATGCGGGGCTCGATCCCAGGACCCTGAGATCATGACCCGAGCCGAAGGCAGCGGCTTAACCCACTGAGCCACCCAGGCGCCCCAGAAATACATCTTCTTATGAAACCTCCAGCCTGCGTTATCCAAAGCTTAAAGCTGAAAAGGACAAAAGAAGTCACTGATACTTAATCAAGTGACAGTCTTCATTCTGCTACTCAGCTCTGTATTTTTTTTATGTTTCTCTATGTCTGCATTTCCACTACTTAAGAACATTATTAATAATTTCAGGGGAGGACCTTTTTTTAAGCAGTTGAAACTATAGTGGGAATATACATAGTGCCTTAATTAATAACAACCACAGTTGTTAAGGGATTTCCATATGCCAAGAGCTTCCTATGTCTCATATCTAAAACTCAAAACAATCCTATGAGGTACATTTTATTGATTCCATTTTAAAAATGGGCAGGAGATGTGTGCCTGGGTGACTCAGTTAGTTAAGCATCTGACTTTGGCTCAGGTCATGATCTCAGGCTCCTGGAATCGAGCACTCCACGGGGCTCTGTGTTCAGCTGGGAGTCTGCTTCTCCCTCTCCCTTTGCCCCTCCCCCCACTCATGCTCACTCTCTTTCTCCCTCTCTCTCTCAGATAAATAAATAAATAAATAAATCTTTTTTTAAAAAATGGGCAGGAGAGGTTAAATAACACCTAAGGTCACAGAGCTCTATATGGAGGAACCAGATTTGAAACCAGGTTATCTGATTCTAGAGTTTGTGTTTTTTTAAACCACAATACTCTACCTGCTCCCCTAGCAGGTACTTAAGAAATCTTTGCTGAATGAATGGGATGAGTGCCTGTCAGATAAATTATTTTTTAAAAACCCAAAGCCTGCTAATTGAAATATTATCAATGCATTATTTAATTTTTTGGCAACAAGAGATTTCCTTTGCTAAGTCACCAATGGGCCAATTTTCCAATTTTCAAAGAAACATAAAGATCCTATGAGTATTTCTCATCAGAGATCTCAGAAGGAAAAGGCTCTGTTTCATAAGCTTATTAAGAGCCAATTCTGTCTAGGACACCAAGTTCTTCCCTTTCTCTAATACACATGAAAGTGTTCGGAAAGTTTTCCACTCCTAGGGAGTTAGGCAACTGATATTACTCTACATCTCAGAAGCCTCTCAATCATAAAAGCAAGAAATTAATCCTTACGAGATCAAGAGGGGATAAGCTTGGAAATGCCACAGAGCTGACAGCTGATGGTGATGAAGATTCAATCAATTCTCCAATTCAGAGAACAGCCTGGGTGGGACCTTCGTCTCTGGCCATTACCCAGAAACCACTAGGAGCCAGGAAACTCTAGGGAAAGGATCCAGTTAAGATTTCCATTGGAGGGCGCCTGGGTGGCTCAGTGGGTTAAGCCGCTGCCTTCGGCTCAGGTCATGTTCTCAGAGTCTTGGGATCGAGTCCCGCATTGGGCTCTCTGCTCAGCAGGGAGCCTGCTTCCTCCTGTCTCTCTGCCTGCCTCTCTGCCTGCTTGTGATCTCTCTCTGTCAAATAAATAAATAAAATTAAAAAAAAAAAAGATTTCCATTGGAACCCTACAGTGACGGGCTAGGGGAGCCTCTTGAACTGAATGATTGCCCAATGCTATTTCACAGCCAAATGCAGGCACATGGGAATTTAAGCCTCTCACTACTCATCCTTGGCTTTGAAACAAGATGAACAAAATATTAAGGTGCTGACAGTTCTCTTTTTAGACAAGTGCCAAAGCAAAATAGAAGTCAGGAAAAAGAGTCAAAAGAATGCAAGCAATGTGACATTCCTACATCACTTAGGGCTGTGAGGAGAGTTGGAGGCTTCTCTCCTGAGGAAGGAAAAGCCCTTGCTCCTAACAACATTCTGCCAGGATAACACGCCTGCCTGTGCAATGCGCTTTCTGCAGAGCAGCTGTTCAGGAAAAGCAGCATCCTTTCCCATGATCCTCATGGGTTTTGATTGATGCTTGTGGGATACTTTAAAGTCAGTAAAGCTTTCAAGGGTTGGCCAAACAAGTCTTGGACAGAAATGTCAGGCTTCAATAAACCATCATGTCCAATCTCAATTTCAGCTCAAGGTTTAGACTGGAAGGAAAGCAGATGAATACAACTAAGCCTTAATTTGTACTCATATATACTCATGTTTGATCCCCATGAAAATGACCCACTACTGTCAGATCACCAATCAATATAGATTGCAACAGAAGCATGTGGACAATACAACTACAAAGCAATGAAACTAAAAGACAATAATAGGCACGCCATAGTTTATCATATGAATGAAAAATGTTGTCCTTCAAGATTGTCATGGGAACTGGCCACTTAGACTAATACCACCATTCATCAAAACATGGGGATAGTTTGTGAAGCACACAAGAAGGTGGTTAACACAATGCTGGAAAGTTCAAACCCTATCCTGTCACTAATTAACTGTGTGACCTTAAAAAATTTACTTAACCTCCCTCATCTCCCATGTCTTCACTGGTAAAATGTGGATATTAATTCCTTTGATGTTTGAGTGAAATATGTTTGCATGCAAAAAATTTAATATCTTTGACATCTAGAAAGTACTCAGTAAATGGTGGCCATAAAAATTATCATCATCATTAATAATGAAAATGAATCTACATCAGCCATTATAAAAGCTATGGGATCTTGAGTAAGTGCCTTAACCTCTCTGATTCTCAGTTCGCTCATTTAAAAACTAGGTATGTAAGTCTTCGTAGGGTCAGTAGTAAGATAAATGTGAACATATGAAAAGCATCTACTGTAGTCCCAGGTACATACTATGTGCTCAATAGATACAATTTCTTTTTAGGGACGCTTTATATAGCAATATGAAGTTATTTAATCTGCAAATGGGAGAAAAGCCAGAATAAAGTATCAAATCTAATTTCACCCAGAAACTACTTATCTCTCTGTTTAAAATCCTATTATAATCTGTTTAAGACATAAAAGAAAAATTAAATCCTAATATAGATTAAATTTATAATTAAAAATACCACAGATATTCAAAACCTGTTCTTGTGTATTGTATTTACAATGTAAGTTAAATAAAATGCTTGCAAGTAGTAAGATATTAGAACATAAAAGCTGTTGAATTAAAGTATAATCATGAGAGTGTACAAAACTGCATATTCACATTATTATATAAATGTAGTCCTCTTTTATTTCTGTGATGGTTATAAAAGATGTCTGTCCCCTTCCCAAAAAAAGGCAGAACCAGGCTTTCAGCTAGAAAGTAGGATGATCAGCAATTCTAGAAAGAATAAATAAATCTATGTTTATTCGTTAAAAGTCTGAATAAAATAAAGTCACTCTGTGGTTGTGACAAAGATCAAAAGATATTTGGATGTCATCTTCAAAAGCTTTTGACGCCAAGCTGGTTTGAAGTTCCAAAGAATGTTTACAGTTCTCTCCAGTCTGGCATGTTTTAACTCTAAATTCAGTCTAGATACTTAAAAAAAAAAAAAAAAAAAAAAAAAAGCTAGAAGTAGCTACAGCAATTATGAGAAGGGATAAAGATTGAGAATAAAGTAACCAGTTGAGCCTATCAGTCAGTGATAATTTAAATGATACTTCTTAAAAGTTCCTCTATTTTGTGTATAGGTACATCTAAACACCGTAAAATATTTTAATACAGAACAGATTTTTGTTTCTATTATTTTTGGAAATCTTTGAGAATGCTCATTTCTTAGTTAACTATATTACTCTGAGTGACTAAGCCTGACTATTTGGATAATTTGGCAGTCAGCCCAATTCATGGAGCTCACACAAGAGGAAATAACTTCTTGATTATGGGACTTGGTATTTGATCATTCTCAACATAAGGGATTAAGTATCAAGATCATATGCAGGGCTTTGTTAAACTACACAAACACACACACACAGACCCACCCAACAGAGATTCTGACCACCTACATATTAGGTGCTTTTCTCTGGGAATGGGAGTGTATAGATTAGGAGGGGAAACACAGGTGACTCAGATACAGTCCCTCTTCCCATTCCTGAGCCCCTTTGTTAAAAATTGATGATACATGTCACAATTATTTTTCATATTTTTCCAAACAATCAATGTAGTTGCTGCTATTATAACAGACTCTTATTCCAGGAAAGACTGTAGAGATGCAATTATGAGGATGATAATTGACTTAGTCAACTGAACACTCTGTCACTCTCTCAGCAGAAAAAAAAACTCAAAACAAGTATTTCATGATTTTAGCCAGAGGCATCTGCAAAAAATGTGTTTGTAAAAAAAAAAAAAAAAAAAAAAAAAAAAGTCATTTGAAGAAATCCATGGGCAAGTTAAAAGTATAATTTATAGCATGTTTCTCACTACACATGGATCTGCTGTATGGTTTTCTGATCCTATCCCCAAGTTTATGGTACCTAGGATACGAGGAACAGTCGTAGGAGGATGTTAAGGCTACAGACAGCAGAGAAGTTTTGAATTCTATTTATATCAACGATTTCAATATTGTTTTAAAGTATTAGGGCCTACTAGCAATTTCCATGCATAAACCTGTTAGTTTTGATGTGCAATCTGTCAGCAACTCTCTAATTTGCTTTATTACGTCCCCCTCCTCGCTATCACTTCATTGTCTCACAGCTGTCCGCTCATTTCTGCCTTGATTAATTTCTTCTTGGGTGCCTAGATGCCTGGTTTGGGAAATGATGCCACTCACTTGGAGCTGTTGGCTTTTTCTAATAGTGGGTTTCAATGACATGTAATAAACGATACAGCCTGAGAAATGAATGATGCTGAGAACTACACAAACTGGAAAGAGATACTAGTTAGTGTGGAAGTCTTACTGGAAATTGGTTCACATTTCTGTTTTTTAGAAAATCATTTGACTAAAGAATAGCTGTGGTCCAGTCCAGGTGGGTGCATGGCGAAGACTGAGGCAGAGTCGGTCCACTCAGCTCCCTGCACACTGTCCCTCTGGCCTCCCTTCTCTGCACTCTATTTTGAGTTCATGTTTTCTCTTTAGTAAATAAGCAAGAGGGAAGACTTTACAAGGAGAAAAATGGATCCACTTCAGAAGACCATTGTACTGAAGACTATTCTGCTTATATTAACCTGAGGCCCTAAGGAAAAATCTATTGCTCAACATTTTAATAACAGCTTTGACCACTGGCTTAAGAAGAGTGAAAGTGGCAGGATCTACAGAATATCAAAATAGTTGGCTGAAGAGACACATTTCTGGCCAGGATTAACTCCTAACCAGTCACTTCTTGAAGCTTTTAACTTATGTGAGTTTTCAGTATGCTCTTCTCCCTATTGTTATAAGAATTATTTTAACAAGGTTTGCAGAAATAATTTTCAGTTATTGGTATGTCTCAACTTCCTCCTGGCTAAAAACTGTCAACCAAACTGTCAACCTTGTAGAACATGAAAGCTGTAATTTTGTATTCTGAAGTAGAGTCAGATAGATAACAAAGACAATCATTAAGTACAGAATGTCATACTTCAAAGACATTTCAGGCACTCAAAACAACCTCTTCATGTCCATGAATTTTCAAAACATTAAGAGCTTCTCAAAAATTCGACAGCAGTTTATGTGGAGTATAAAATGTGCTTCACACATGTACTTTGAATTTTTTTAATGAACCGTTTGCTGTTTGTAGCAAAGGGGCTAAAGTTTTGCCGGAACTTCAGACAAGAAAAATGGATGGGATTGGAGTTACAGATACAAACATGCTCAGCGCTTAGATAATCCTATCACCAAAATGTCTCCCCTAGAGCAGGACTACATCTAAAAACCAGTCAGAAGACAGATAATGAATTGAGTTTTAAGATTTTTCTACAATGTTTACATTTGTGAAGCCTGTGGCTAAGTTTTCATATACAAAACATTAACTCGTCTGTACAACAAACTTGTAGCATGGACAGATACTCAAGGCCATGATTCAAATAGACAAATTATTAGACACGGTTGTGTCTTCCTTGACCCGTGGGCATAAGGGCACACTGTAAAGTCCTGGGTGATTGAAAACCTCTCCTGCAACTCTCTTGATTCTCCAAGGTGGTTGTGCCTATGCTGACCGTCCTTCCTGAGGACACAATGGTTACTGAAAATAGTAAGAAACTTCCATATAAATTTACTTACCCACAAAGGATAGTAAAGGAAAGTGTCATGCACAATGCTTTTACTTTCTAATATTGTCAATTATGTTTATAGGAGTCTCTCTGGACCATAAAAGAATTACAGGATCTTCATGAAAAATACAAGGTAAGCATTTTTTAAATCCCATGCAATTAAAAAAAAAAAAATACCTTTAGGTGCATTTTTTACTCCACCCCTCATACAAGGGCTTAGGAACTAGCCAAAAACAAAGTCCCTGGGCAACTCCCATGCAAAATGCTGATTGACATAAATATGAAATCTTCTTTCATCTTCACCCTTATACTTTCTCTGAACTGCAAATGCCAGTAGAAATAGGGTCTTAAATCCTTCAAGTAGGATATCCAACAAAGGCTAAGAAAGAAAAAAAAAAAAGAAAGAAAGAAAGAAAGAAAGAAAGAAAGAAAGAAAGAAAGAAAAAGAGTCCATGTGCTCTAGCAATTGGTGCCGTGACCACTGGTCATGGAAAGTTCTAATGGCTTATGGTTGTCATGGATGGCTAGAAATTGGTACTGTTGGTTCTTATGAGAAGATGGACTTATGTGTGAGGTTAGTATTAGTACTATCTCTTTGTCCCTCTCCTGCTTTAGCAAATATCAGCATGAGGAAATCTGGAAGCAGGAGAGGGAAGAGGGAATTATTTGCTATCTTAACATCAAAGGACAGAGCTTTCATCTTGAAACAAACTCCAAAATCTTTGTGACAATTTAAGCATAAAATGAAGACTGCCCTCATAAACCAACTTCCCTCCTTTGACATTTCTATTATCACTAATTTTCAATAATGTACAGTAGATCTTGCTTAGCAATAATAAAACTACCCGTGTTAGAAGTCTAGTTTTATATAACACTCCATATGGTGGATTCATAATAAATTTCTACAGGGAATACAATCATAAACCACTATTTTCTGCTATAAAAAACCATTAAAGCACAGACATGCACAAACAAGGTAATCTGCAATAAATTTAGAAATGTTAAAATACTACAAACGTAAATGTATTCAGCCCCATTGCAATGCATGTAATTTCCATAGCTTTATTAGAAATCTTGCCTTTGCAGTGGTTTGGCGATAGGTTATAAATATCGTAGGAATGAGTCAGCATGCAAATCCCTTCTGTGAAGAAAACAATTTGAAAGGTTTTATAGCCCAAAGCTGTTTACTATATTATAAGAATAGTAATGCAAGTTTGTGTTTGGAGCCTGCTGAGAGAATTCTCAGGACATCCTGTTTATAATAAACAGCAAGGGGAAAAAAATCTCAGCAAATTAAAAAAAAAAAAAGAAAAAAAAAACATTTGATTTATGTAAGGCCAAGGAAATAGTATGTCCCAAATAAAGCATTTAATTGATGGACTTTTCTCTCCACACACTAAGAGTCATCCAAGAGATGATCAATATATCCCACTGAGAAAAGGAGAGCAGTGTTAGCCTGGCAACCTTGAATCCTGGAGGCAGAGAAGCAGCTCTCTCTGGAGATGAGAGGAGATAAGGTGACAGAGGTGAAGACGGAGAAGAGGATGAAAGACAGAACTATAGGGATCAGCTACAGGGGGCCCAGTCTGAGGAAGAGGTTGATCAGCCAAGCCATCCACGGAGGGACAAAGAACCTGAGGCCAGTCCATAGGCAGCAGAAGAGACAGAGCTACAAGGACAGGAGTCCCAAGTACAGAAGACAACTCAGGCCAGGCGGGAGCCAGAACAGATGGCTGGACTTGGGAGTCAGAGCTCACTGTACCCTGCAGGAAACCATCTTGGACCTGGTGGGAAGCAGAAGCCAGGCTGCAGTGATGTGAGGAGTGAGTAGATGGTGACGATGGGCACGGTGCGGACACTGACGATCTTTTAAAGGGGTCAGGGACTGGCTAGCTTGAGTGCAGAGGGATCCAGGAAGAGTATCTTCGGATAGAAATGAGCTGGGAGGTGTGAGCCAGTGAAGGGAGCAAAATCAAAGATGCAGGAGACAGAAGTTAGTCCTGCTAGGAGGAAGTTCAGACAGGGTATCAAGGAAGTGGGCTCAGGGACTAGTTTAGGCAGGGGGTAAAGCGTTTAAGCAGAAAGAAAGGACAGAGTCAGTAAAGATGAAGAGAAAATCTGCAGGGTATAAGGATAGAAGTTGATGGAACTGAGGCCCAAAGACCTTCAATAAAACCAAGAGACAAACTCAGCTTCTGACTTTTCTTAAATGTCTGAACTCATAAAAACACATTATCTTTTCTTTGTGAGTGTACAGAGCATCTGTGCATATGTTTTATCATGAGGGAACCAAATTCTATAAAAGATCCCAAACTATCTAAACACGCGTGCATGCAGTGTGGCACACGTGTGCACACGGACACATGCACAGCAGAAATGCAAGCCCACTCCAAAATTAGGTGTCATTGTTTCATATATTGCTCACAGTACCCATCTGTGACTTTTCCCCGATTTCCCCTTTCCTCTTCAAAGGCTCTTTCCATAAGACTCCCACCCATCTCAAGCAGAAAGAAGCTGAGCACCCACCACCCTGTCCAGAAGTCATGTAAGTGCAGAAGCATAAACCGGGGATGCTTGTCTGCATGCCATGGCAATTGGCATGGGTTCAGCAATGATCCTTACAGATAATATGAATTATGGAAGCCCAGAAATTTTTTTAAATATTTTATTTATTTGCAAGACAGAGAGAGAACACAAGAAGGGGGAGTGGCAGGCAGAGGGAGGAGAGGCGGGCTACCTGCTGAACAGGGAGCCTGATGTGGGACTCGATCCCATGACTCTGGGATCATGACCTGAGTTGAAGGCAGCTGCTTAACCAACTGAGCCACCCAGGTGCCCCGGAAGTCCAGAATTTGGGAAAACAATGTCAAAAAAGGAGGGGAGGAACAAGTTTATTTCCTGAAATGGAAGAATCGGTGCTCCTACTTGTCTGATTATGTAAAGAAAAGAGACTGTGTGCACATGGCCAGAAGGACATGGGGATCCTGTTTTAGGATTCTGACCCCAAAAAGTTGAGGAAGTCATTCTTTTATATTAAGAGGAAATTGGAGAGGATTGTAAGGGAATATACGAGAATACCAAAAGCTCTTAAAAGGTAGAAAAAATTTAATAAGCAGGAAATAAAGTAGTGACATGGGTGGGCATAGAAAATTATTTAGGGAAGGAAAAATCAAAAGTGTGAGCAAAAAGGTAACCAAAACTCACAGAGCTATTTTGAGAGTGAAAACCAAGTGAAAAATGTCAAGTATAAGATTATTCTTATTTGACATTTTTATATAGCAGCAACTTATAAAAACATCAAACACTGACATAAGCCTTCCTCTAGCATTTTAACACATCATTATATTGTTAACAACGTCAAATGACTGTAGCCATTCATGTGACTTTTTAATAGATGACTTTTATCATAAAAATGTCACTTTTAGGATAATCTGCATTCTCACATTTTTTATATTCAGCTATGGTCTTAAAATGTCAAGTATAGAAGATATCTTTGTCTGCAATTCTTGGAGTCTTACTACAGATCTCGAGAATATCAGTATAAAATAAGCCTTAATTTGATATGGCTGCTGTGCTCGAGTCATCTTTTCTGCAGTTTTTCCCCTTTTAAAAATAATTACAAAGCACATGTATTACATAAAGATAAAACTGCAAGTTAAAGCCATAAGAGGCAGGAGATTTGTAGTGAAGTCTTCTTTGGCCCTTGTGAAAGGCATCCTATAACATGTTCAGTTACCTGGGGTCACCTTCCCATAGGCATGATTATAGCCTAGATATTCGGCCTGCCTGCTCAGTTAGCAATGATGATAACACTGATCCCTTTACCTTCAGGGACTAACATGTGCCAAATGTCCAACCAGATTTCTTTGGCTCTTCCGCTTAAATGTGAGGAAAACAAAGCAATTAACTAGTGTATCAAAGATCAGGCAAGTCAGGCACAGAAGAGAAATTAGAACTCAACTACGGCAATGGTCCTGGGCAGGAATTAGCCAACTTTTTTCTGTAAAGGGCCAAGTAGTCAATATTTTAAGCAGGCCACATTGCTGCTGTCACAGCTACCCAATTCTTACACCGCACTGTAAAAACCAGCAGGAAGCACATAAACAAATGGGTATTGCTGTGTAGCAATAAAATTTTATTTACAAAAACAGGAACTGGACTGGATTCAGCCCTCTAACTACAGTTTGCCAACCCCTGATCTAGAGGATCAGCTCACACAATCTGTCAAAAATCACAGCTCACACTGCAGCAAATGCTAATTTCAACCAGACTGAATAATATTATCTGGCAGTAGTGAGATCTTACCAAATACCATATATCATGGTTTTATACAAATTATCTCATTTTCTATCCCATGCAGTAAGTACTGTCATATCTTTATTCTGCAGGTGAGGAAACTCAAGCTCTGAGTTATCAAAGGTAACCCAGCTTTAAGTAAAGGAAACAAAATTTGAAAGTAGGCTTCTGGATCAGAGCCTGATATGTAATTTATGAACACTAAGAGAACACGAAGCCATAAAAATATGAGCATTTTCTTGAAAAAGTGATCTGTACTCTTTAAACTTACAGAACTAGAGAGGGATCATTCCTTGTGGCTAGACATCCCAAGGAGGTCCCACTTTGATCTCTGTAATTGGGAGTGTGCTACTGCGAACCCACCATCCCCACACTGGAGAACGAGACAGACAGCTTAAATCTCCACTCAGCTGATACCCAGGACATTAGATGCTCACAGCTGTTACTGGGAAATGATCCTGGATCAGGGCAGCAAGAAGAAACACAGGAGTGAGTTTAAACCACAGGCAAACAGGGAAACGATCAGCCCTGTTGTGGCCACCTGCAGAACGGCTTGCATCCTGGACTACACTACTCAGCCTCACCACTTCACAGCCCACTGAGAATGAATGAAAAACAAACTTCCAACATAAACGAGAACCAAGATGTGACGTTTTCTGACATCTGTTGTTTGCTCGGCACATGTTCAACTCACAACATTCTCCACAAAGCAGGCAAGTATGATTTTGTCCTCATCTCACAGATGAAGAGCAGTCATTGAGACTCAGTGAATTGTTAAGACCACATAACAAGGAAAGATTCAATCCCTAATCTTCTGATTCAACCTCGGGACCTCTTTCCCCTCAACCAGGCTGTCTTCTAACCTTCCAAAGTGACTCATAGAAAAGCAAGCCACATCAAAAGTCAAACAGCATTACATGAACACGGGTTTTCTCTAGTTCAGCTGAGGACACTAGAAAAGACAGCCGGAATAACCAAACT
Source organism: Enhydra lutris kenyoni (assembly GCF_002288905.1). Lineage (NCBI taxonomy): Eukaryota > Metazoa > Chordata > Mammalia > Carnivora > Mustelidae > Enhydra > Enhydra lutris. The sequence continues at coordinate 25,566,121 of NW_019154100.1, read as the reverse complement.
TTAAATGATCTCCCACATTTACTGAGTTTCAGGCGTACTATTTATAAAAATAGAGGAGGTAGAAATCTGTGGTAAAATTTAGCTCAAGAGGCCCAGAACTTAGAGAATCTGCTCTCAACCATTTCTACCCAGAAGAATCTCCTCAGGGAGCCTTGGCTGCCTTTGGTCACATCACATCCAAGCCAGTTCTTGATGTAGGGGTCACAGGAGGAGGAAGGGAGCTTCTTGGCCCAGTGTCTCGTGCATCTTCTCTCATCATTGCATAATGATTGCTCTTTGTCCACCTGCCCTTAAAACTCCCCTTACTCCCAAACACAGGCAAAGAATGCAATACATCAAAGCAAGGTCTAAGTTTTGTCAATTAGATTTGATTATTCTTTCAAACATTGAGGCAAACCTCTAGTCAAAACAAAAGCTTTTGGGAGCTAGGGATGAATAACTGAAGACAAAGATCATCCCCATTTATAAGAGAAAAAGTTAAAACTTTCATTCTCCCTTAAAGCAAATGTGTGTGCTGTTTACACACACACACACACACACACACACACACACATGCATACACACATCACTTTTTCTAGGTTCCTTGTTGAAGAAGAAAATGTCTAATTTACATGTAGAGCTCACAAATTATAGCCATACCAGACAAGGAAGCAGATGAAGACTGTGATTGATATTCCAAAATTTCCGTCCTGATTTCCCCATCCTCAGAATTAGCCACTCTATAAATCAAACCGACATATGAACATCTGATGTTGAAACCAATAGGTCACATCTGTGAAAAACATCAGAAACATAAAGAACTGGATTCTTCTGTTTTCTTTGAAAAAACACCACCCCTCTATCATCCCCATGACCATTTCCACTATTATACCTTAAAATATGTTCTTATTATACCTTAAAATATGTCTCTTCTAGGAAAATATAATTTTCCATATGTGTATTGCTATTAACAATGGCCACTTTTTCTTTCCAGTTGGTTGTGCAGAAGATTAGGAATTGACACAATTTTCCACAGTAAACCTGAATGAAACCTTAGCTGTTTCTAGGTATGTAGCTATCACTGAGACACATGTGTATACTGTCAACCAGTAACCTAATAGAGATGGAAATCCCTCATTTCTTAAGAGTATTTCGGCTTCTGCTGGTCCTGGGTTCTGCTGATCTCTATCTAAGAGTTGAAGATGCAGACTACAAATTCAAGAGCTGTTAAGTGTTGCCTACTACTCTCCCCACATCACCTTATGAGAATCACTTGTGGACTCTGGGTCTTGGTTCTTCTCTTGGTTCTGCACTTGGAAGAATTTCCAAGTGCAAATACTCATGACATTTCTCCTGTGTGAGGCTAACACTAGTGACCCACCATCCCTGGAATATGTATTCTGAGATCTTTTCCAGGCGTGGTGATGGACTTATATTTATACAATGTTTAGAGCTGAAAAAACATCGTAGGCCATCTCAAATTCCTCACTTACAGCTAAGAAATCTTAGCAGTGAAGAGCATAAATGACCTTTTCAAGGTCAAACACCTTGTGGACGAGCCACCTCAGTCTCCTGATGCCCATACCCATTCTTCCTCTCTTCTTTGCTCCATGTCAGCTGACTTCATCTATACACAAATAAGGTCTCTTTGGTGACCCCGGCACACACTTCCTGAGTGGCTGATGAGGAAGAAAGCAGCCCCTGGCTACTGAAACAAACTTTATTCTTCATGAAGGTAGCCAATCCCTACAGAGCTGATCCATGGCTCACCTCGCTGTTTGAACCAAATGACTATAGCATGTTGCACATAGTATGAACTCAATTAAATATGTGTCCAGTGAATAAAATAAGTTAATCAGCCCAGATGATAGAGACACTTGGCTTATTTTGTGGTGCTCAAGAAGCAAATGTATTGCCATGTCGCCCACTGTAGAAATGAATACACCTTTTCCCAAGTCAGGAGGCTATGAGCCATCACCAATGGTAGGGTCATGGTGGCTCCCACTCTTTCAACACATATTTAAAGATTCACATGTTGGGCGGAGAATTTAATAAGGTGCTTGGTGGATGGAATTGGGATCAAAGACATTAGAGAATCTTTAAGACCATTCTCTTATTTTATATATTTGGAACTCAAAGACTCAGAGAACTGACGGAATTTGCCTAAGTTGCCCCTGACCTCAAGCTCAGCTGTCACCACTACTCCAGGCTGCCTCCTCCATGCTAAGGCGACTTTTGTTCATGAAACTCAATCTCTACGACATGAAACCCATTTCTAGAGTTTAGTGCTCTATACATAGACCATCAAATGTCTACTGGCTAATTAATGGAGACTGGAAATTTAGTCACTTTAGTTTGCCCTATACCCCTGGTAGGTTAATAACCATTTTACTGTTTGTATGCTGTTTGGATCAGCTAAATCAAAGTGAAGACTCCTTCCATGGATAGGAGATCTGACTCAACACTCCCTCACAGACTACCTTTGGCTTCTTCTTCTCCCAGGTGGGCTGAATTTTTACTTCCTCTATTCTGTTTTTATACTTTCTGAAGATTCTGAAAAATGGCACCTATTCTGTGGGCAGTGAAAATAGCCAGTCCATGATTACCAGGCTTGTCATCCTAAGGGTGTCGGTCAAACAAGCTGTCCCCTCTACAACCTCCACACCCCAACCACTCTCCACAGATATCTGTAGGATATATTTATCCTTCTGTTCAACAGCCCATGGGAATGGGGATTCTTGTCTTCTTAATTAACAGCTATAAAAACAAGAACTGTTTGTGTGGAAGCATCCAGAAAAAGAAGGCATCCTTCATGCCAGTCTCTCTTTATCATGGGCAAGAATCAAGAAGTCTCTACACATGCTCAAGCCCAAATCCAAGGTACTGTAGACCTCCTCCTACTCTCCATAACAGTCCTCCAACTAGAGTTGGTGTGTATAAATTTCAGGGCCTCTGCAGAAATTAAGGGATTCACCTATATACCTACTGCACATCCAGGAAAATCTCTCCTCTGCAAGCTTCTCAAATGCCCCATGTTTCTTGGTAGTCTTATTACCTTCTTAGAATCTAGGCTTCCACTCTCGAGTCTACTTGACCTTAGTCATCCATCCTTCTGACCCATATATAAGTGCTGCCAGCCAGATGACCCAAATGAACCTGGCAGTCCATGGAAGGATACGGTGCATCCATATTGCTCTCATAATCCATTGGTTTTACTTGTTGGCTGACTCTCTTAATTTAAGAAGAGAAATAGAAAAAAAAAAAAACTAAAGAAATGTAGTCACATAGGAAGTGGCATCCTCCTGTTTGAGAAAATATTGGCAGTGCGGGGTAGCAATCTCGGCTGCAGTACCAACTCTATCAGGTAGTAATGAACGAACAATAATAATAAGGAGGAGGCAGGTGATGACAGGTGGCTTCATTTACTGCATATTTATTATAAGCCAGGCTACATTCTTAGTGCTTTACACATATAATCTCATTTAATAATATTTCCAGTGTAAGTAAAAAGGTCAGACTATTTTCTCTTTCTTAGTCTTCAGTTTTCAGATCTGTTACACTGAGATAATGGTTAAATTAGGGGATTACTGTGTGAATTAAATGAGATAATGGAGACAAATACAATTATTAAACTCTAAAGATTTTATTTATCTATGTATTTGTCAGAGAGAGAAAGAGAGAGCACAAGCAGGCAGAGTGGCAGGCAGAGGCGGAGAGAGAAGCAGGCTCCCCGCTGAGCAAGGAACCCAATGTGGGACTCAATCCCAGTACCCTGGGATCATGACCTGAGCCAAAGGCAGTGGCTTAACCAACTGAACCACCCAGGCATCCCGTAATTATTAAACTCTAAAATGATTTACAAGTATTCCTTCTTATGATGATGATAATGATTCCATTCCTTCCAAGAACATTCAAATATAAAGTCCCCAAGCCATAAGGTGAGTCCTGACCAAGTATAGATGTCCCCTAGCAGCGAACCCTGTACCCTCAAACACAAAGCAAGACACCCAAGCACCATCTTTCAGAAACCAGTTTTGTCTTTCACAAAATTTGACAAAAGTTTCTAAACTAAGGGAATGCCAACAGAAATGTTAGAAATTTGATTTCTCCTTCCCCATCTCAATAAGGCAGTGATGTAGTTAAAATAATGTGCCTGGCCTGCACCCCAGTGTTTATAGAAGCAATGTCCACAACAGCCAAACTATGGAAAGAGCCCAGATGTCCATCAACAGTTGAATGGATAAAGAAGGTGTGGTATGTGTATGTATGTATGTATGTGTGTGTGTGTGCGTGTGTGTGTATATATGTGTGTGTGTGTGTATATACATATATGTGTATATATACATATATATACATGCATTTACATAGATGTGTATTTCATATATATATGAAATATATATACATATAATAAATACACATAATGTGTATTTCATATATATATATATGAAATCTTGCCATTTGTAATGACGTGGCTAGAACTAGAGGGTATTATGCTAAATGAAATAAGTCAATCAGAGAAAGACAATTATGATCTCATTCATATGTGGAATTTAACAAACAAAACAGGATCACAGGGGAAGAGAAGTAAAAACAAAACAAGACGAAATCAGAGAGGGAGACAAACCGTAAGAGACTCTTTTTTTTTTTTTTAAGATTTTATTTATTTATTTATTTGACAGACACAGATCTCAAGTAGGCAGAGAGGCAGGCAGAGAGAGAGAGGAGGAAGCAGGCTCCCTGATGAGCAGAGAGCCCAATGTGGAACTTGATTCCAGGACCCCAGGACCATGACCTGAGCCAAAGGTAGAAGCTTTAACCCACTGAGCCACCCAGATGCCCCAAGAGACTCTTAATCATATGAAACAAACTAGGGTCGCTGGAGGGGAGGAGGGTGGGAGGGTAGGGTAGCTGGGTGATAAATTAATTAATTAATGTGCCTGGGTTTTGACATCCCTAACCCCACCCACCTAGATGTTTCCATGAAAGTGAAGGGTCTGCCACCATTCAAGTAAGCCTCACCCTCTGGAAACTTTCGCAGACTGAAGAGACCCCTGGAAACCTGCCCCCTCCTACCAGCCCCCCTCAGGCAAGAAGGGCATCTTAACGGGCATCCAGGCCCCCTTGCCTCTTTCCAGGCTGCTTGCTTCCAGAATGGAATATTCTGGTAGAAACATGGTTTGTTTTTTAAAACTATTTTAATGATTGTCTTTACTATAGTTAGGGTTTTAAGTGTTTTCCCCCTATTTATTTTATTTATTTTTTTAAAGATTTTATTTATTTATTTGACAGAGAGAGATCACAAGTAGATGGAGAGGCAGGCAGAGAGAGAGAGAGGGAAGCAGGATCTCTGCCGAGCAGAGAACCCGATACGGGACTCGATCCCAGGACCCTGAGATCATGACCTGAGCCGAAGGCAGCGGCTTAACCCACTGAGCCACCCAGGCGCCCCCCCTATTTATTTTAGAAAATAATCCCCTGTCCCTTCAAGAAATGAATTTCTTTTTCACATTTTCTTCTTTCTTCTCTCAGTACTAACTCCCTGGAAAAATGCCCAACTGAATGGAGCAGTTCTTCTGCTCAAAGATACCCTTGGCACTGCATTGTGTTCTCAAAAGGAGAATGAATGCTTTTCACATCTCCTACATCTCTGCAGCTTGGGACAGTAAGGCTTCCTGATTTAAATTGCCTTTAGTAAAGTAAGTAAAAGTACCTACTTTAAGACAGCAAGCAGTAGGCTCTACTGCATTGGATTTTTAAGAGGCTCTGTCACTGCAGCCTTCAAACAGTGGCACGGCCAGCTGTGATGGGAAACAAGGTGACAGGTGCATTGGCCACTGAAGAAAATACGACACAGAGCATTCCATAACCAGCATGTTACTGTGGGGTGGAGGGGGAAGGTAGCCCTTAGAAGTTGAGAAAGGGGGGTGCTAATTACTTATTAGTTGTATGACCTCTTGCCAGCTACTTAACCTCCCTGAGCCCAAATTTCCTACCCTATAAAATGGCAATAATGATCACTTCATAGCACAACATTTTTATAAAATCATCACAAGGAATAAAATAATGAATGTAAAACTTATTTAAAATATTCAGCAAGTTCGTGCTGTTATGTCCTCAGTATTAGTTTCCTGTGGCTGGTTGTAACAAATGACCACAGAGGAGGTGGCTTAAAGCAACAGAAATTTATTCTTTAACAGATCTGGAAGCCAGAAGTTCAAAATCAAGAGGTCATCTAGAAGGGAGTTGAGGGAAATTGGAAGGGGAGATGAACCATGAGAGACTAGGGACTCTGAAAAACAATCTGAGGGTTTTGAAGGGGTGGGGGGGTGGGAGGTTGGGGGAGCCTGGTGGTGGGTATTATGGAGGGCACGTATTGCATGGAGCACTGGGTGTGGTGCATAAACAATGAATTCTGTTACGCTGAAAAGAATAAATTAAAAGAGAGAGAGAGAGAGAGAGAGAGAAAGGGAAAGAAAACGAAAACAAAAACAAAACAAAACAAAAAAGAGGTCATCTAGGTTGGTGCCCCCTGCAGTCTTGGGAGGGAAAATCCATTCTGTGCCTTTCTTCTACCTTCTTTTTTTTTTTTTTTAATCATTATTATTATTATTTTTTTAATTTCTTTTCAGTGTAACAGAATTCATTGTTTATGCACACACCTTCTGATAGCTGCTGGCAAGTCTTGGTGTTCCTTATCTTGTAACTGGATCTCTCTCATCTCTGCCCAGGCTTCCAGGTGACCTTCTCCCTTCTGTGTCTTCTCTCCTTGTCATCTCTTATAAGGACAGTTGTCAATGCGTTAAGGGCCCATCCTAATCCAATATGATCTTATCTCAAGACCCTTAACTTAATTACATCTGCAAAGAACCTTTTCCTAAATAAGGTCATATTCACAGATTCCTTGTGGACATATCTTTTGGGGAGACCACCATCGAGACCATTACACCCTCTCGACAACTAAAAGAGTCTCAAACTTTTTCTTCCTCTATGAAATAAAACATGGGTCCTCTTTTTCTCATAAATGTCTTCACTCTTCCTGTTCAGAGGCCTCTCTGGTCAGACTCCTCAAAATCTCATTGTAGCTCACTCATTTGCAGATGAAACATGGTCATAAGTGATGGGAAGTGTACAGTAGGGTTTCAGATGGAAGAAACAGAAGATGGCCTTGGTCAATCCTTCACGTCCTTGATGAGATAACAGAGATCTGAGAAGCGATGCACCTTGCCAAGTTAGTAAGGTAACATGATGGCAGAGCCATCATAGATTCAGGCAACTGGCCCAAGCCCTGCCTCTCATTGCTGTCCCCTCCCACTGTGTTACTCTTTCACCAAGCCTCATAGTTGTGAGGTCACCTTCAGCATTCCATAAGCCCAGAGAAAGGAAGCCAACATGTCTCACACCTTACTGCATGGCCCTGGTTAATTTTTAAAGTCACACCAATTTTAATCCATAAAATTAAAATGCAAATAAGCGAAAGTTAGACCAGCCATGATGCCAGTCAACATTTGATTTGCTTTTTTACATTTCAGGGTACCAAGAGAAAGTTTGGAAAATACTTCCCATCCTACATTAGGGCAATAGAATCTTATAACTTCACTTGAAACTTTGATCATATAAATAATCTCTTATATTCTGAAGATTCGCTCAATACACCAATTGTTTGGAACTCAAATTCTCCATTCTCTAGAACAGATGTTAACCATAAAGAGTACCTTTCTAGGCTATAGCCTACAAAATAATACAATTACAACAAAAAAATCAATATTAATATTAACAATATAAGTAAACAAAGAAAACTTAAATTGAATTAGAAAGTTAATTCTTTTATTAATTTGCCCAGAATTCCAACTTGAGGAAAAATAGACTTAATAAAAGGAACATGGGGAGGTAGAAGGGAACTTTTAGAAAAGTTGATGGGAACTTCTGGGTATTTGCAAGGGCATTAAAGATCAATTACATTTCATTCCATTTTGAATATATGAATTTTTTTCCAAATGAAATATTTTATAGCTCTTTAAAATTTTCAGACTGCTTTTGCTACATAGTCTCACTTGCAAGAGCAGCCAGATGAGTGGAGATTTTATCAAGCAATCACACCAGATGAGTTCCAGCAAGTGATAAATTAGCAATGAGAAAGTGGTTATTACTGGTCTCTTTCAAACCCCCACTACTCTGAGTATGGTCAGGAGCATCAACAGGGAGCTTGTTAGAAATGCAGAATCTCATCTAGACCCCAGATCTACAGAAATCAAAATCTGCATTTTTAACAAGTTCCCCAGGGGAGTCCTATGCACATCAGCATCTGAGAAGCAACGCTGTTGCCAGTGAACAGAAGTGTCGTTATGAAATAAAATACAGTGGGCAAGCAAGGAAAAATACTCGTAAAGAATACACATTTGATTTTCAATTATCCAGCAATGTTGCTAATGGAGTTAATATCCTCTTTGACCTCTATAAAACAGATGCTGGATAAACTACAATAATTTAACAGGGGAAAAAAAAAAAAGCCAAACTCAAAGACAGAAAGGGAAATCTCTAGTTACCAAAAAAACCCACAAAGGAACTCATCGCATATGAGCAAATGTATCAGAATCCCAAAGGATAGCAGACTTGGCTGCAAGTGCTAACAGCAAGGTACTAGAGTCATCCAATCCCCATAAAAATCAGAGATGAGGCCTTGGACCCCTAGGAAATGTGATGCTAGAACACAGACTCCTCCATAAACCCTGCCCTCTTTGTATGAGGGAAATGGGAGGCTTTCCAAGGGGGCTGGAGGAAAAGCAAAGAAGCATCAGGTGTGCGGTGGGTCCTCAAGCTCTCGTCTGTACCACATGTAGATATGGAGTCCAAATGAATACTATCAATGTGGTGTTGGGATCTCAAACTGACCACCTACTATGAAAATTTGTCTTGGACAAGTGAAAATCTTGGGACACCCAGCCATGGTAAATATAAAACTTCTCTGTAACGATATTCCCACCAAACACAGCACAAATGACTCATACAGACCAAAAATAATCCCAGCTGAGAATGAGCCCACAAGCAAAAATTAACACTGTATGAGAACAGAATTCGCTACAAGGGGACATTATCAGGTACCTGGAGCAATAGATTAGCATGCCACAGAAAACAAGATAATAGCACCATTCCAAAAAGATGACAGTTTTATTTAAACCTCAAAGCAATTTACTAGATAGGAAAACTGAGGCTAATGGGTGATTTACAGGCAAGGAAACTGAAATTCGGAGTCTCAGGCTAATAAAGACTGAGAGCTTCAGTCCAGTGCCAGGGTTTTCTCTACTGCATCACAGTATCTCTGTTCTTAAAAAATGCCGGTGAGTTGGATCATTTCTTTGATTCATGTAAAACAGAAGAGAAAGAAGCCATTTTCTTAGATTGGGAAGGGAGAACTCTGATTCAGTTAATTTGCTCGTAAGCATTTTTTAATGCAAAAAAAAAAAAAAGTAACGAAGTAGGCAGGGATCATTGTGTACTCAAAAATACTTATTGGAGACAAAAGGAGGTGACAATGTAAGAATTTTGAGGCAGTTGGACACAATGGGAGGTGACAGGTAAATATCCATTTGAATGTTTAGATAACAAGGATTTATATCTTAGCAGTTTGCTTTATTTTCATGGCAGGATGTCAGGTAATCACTAGAACATGCGCCAAGATGAGCTTTTACTTTTACTCCAAGAGCATCTTCATGGTGTTCCTGAAAAGCTATTTTAAGTAGCAGCTCTAACCTGCAAACCCTTACACAGGGCACTGAGGAAGTGGTGGACAGCTCAGGCACTGCAGCAAAGCCATAACTTCTCATCTTTTACCCCTTCACTAAATTACAATTAAATTCCATCATTCAAAACTGCCTGATCTTGGGCCAGATACATATATCACAAGAAGGCATTAAAACCTGACCTTTTATATCCCCAATAAGAAATGTCATGAGTCCATCACAGAATCATAACTCCCTCGTGAATTAGAGCTAAGAAAGATCTGAACTTCAAAGGGGAACTCTCTGATTACAGGCAAATCTGAGGACTTTTCTAGTAACTTCTCAAAATCCTGAATTTTAAAGAAAAAAAAATGAGACAGCTTTTGTGTTTCAGAGCAAAAGAAATAATGAATGAGTACACAGTAGGGTGCAGAAGAAATGTTACACACAGAAAGTGAAAAAGGAGCACGCCGACACATCTCTTTGAAGCCAGTTCTAAGGTTATTGGAAACTTGAAAATCAGTAACATTTCAGCAGAGGCCCTAAAACCCAAAACAATTATCCACTGGCTCTTTTGCTGGCTAAGATTTACATCTAGTGGCCTCATCAGTGTAGACACCACAGAGACTGCAAAGAGTACTGTGGGGCTTGGTGACTTCAGAGCTTGCTCTTGGAATATTTATCATTTCTGCTCAGTGAATAGCTAGTCCTTTGCCAGTGGGAAGATAAGCAGACAGCATTATCAGTCTTGGTACTTTCAAAAAGGTTTTCATTCCACAGCACACTGTGGAGCACCTACTGTCCCTCTGATGGTCATCCATGCCGACGAAAGTAGAAAGTAGGTATTTAGACCTTTGTAAAGAAGGATCATTTAAATGAGAAAATAAAAATTTAATTGAATAGTAAGAAGTGGAGAAATGGAGACAGGAAGCAACCCACCAGAGACAAAGATTCAAGAGCAACAGTGGCTCAGCCCTGTCACGGTGGCGGTGGGGGTGGGGGGGTGGGGGTTGTGGGCTAGCTATGGGGCAATTCTAATAGAAGAACAAAGATGGAGGCCACATAAAATCACCTCCACGTCCACCACACAGAAGCATTCTTGGTGTCCAAGGATAGGCAATAACAAAGGAGGATGGCTTTCCTGACATTATCTATGCTTTCATTTAATAAATATTTATTGAGCTCTCACTGTGTATACATACATGTCAGAGACATATCATAAGTATAAAGAGGAAGAAAAGAGATGATAAAATATACAAATGTAGAAAACATAGGTAAAATAAAATATAGTAATTCAAAAGAAGAAGAAGAAAATATGCCAATTGTGGGACTATGTAGCTTCATGAAGAAAACAATATTTGAGCTAAGAAAAGGTAAGATTTGGACATACAGATACACTAGTGGGAAGTACAGTATTCTTCTCTCTACCACAAACAAGAGGCCAAGTGAATTATTGAGCTAGATGTGCTTCTCAACCTTCTTTGCCTCTATGAATCACCTGGTGAGAATTTTTTAAATATCAAGCTGGGGCCCTACCCCCAGATATTTTGATTTAATGACTCTAAGTTGAGACACAGACATGTAGTTTTGCTTTTCTGAACACTCCCTAGGTGATTCTAATGTACAGCTATGATTGAGAATCCTGAGTTTGAACAGAGCAGACATGGAGACTAGAATGTGCTTTGGAAGTTTGTACCAAAACTTTATAAGAATCCCAGCCCCCAATGTGCCATGACTCATGGATTGACACAACTCCCCACAGATAAGATAGAAAGAGAGATCAGAATACAATGTTGACTTCAACATAGTCACAGTCCCATGAGAGCTTCTATTTTTCAGATGAAGAGGCAATGGCATAGGAACTTGATGGACACTGGGTAGTACTCTGGGAGACTCTCTGCCAGAACAGCTCACACTTGGAGGAAATGGGTGAGGAACTGACCACATGGAATCACAAGCAGGCAAGCTCACAGAGTGTGCATAATGCTACTTTTGGATATGGGTTTGAGAACAGAACCAGGAACACCTGAAGGTCTCAACATTGTGATAGCCTCTCTGACAATTTAATAAAGCAAGCACTGGCTTTTCTCCATGAGAAGGCACCTTTCAAAGTATGCATTTTAGAGGATATGGTGTTGTAAACTTAGGTGAGCCAAGTGTTTGCAATGGGCAGCATGGACTCTTATAACGGTAAGGCTTACGATTGTCTGGAGCACTGGGTGTTGTTCATAAACAATGAATCTTGGAGCACTGTATCAAAACCTAATGATGTATTTTATGGTGACTAACACAACACGACAAAAATTTAAAAATGATTGAAAGGGTAAAAATGGATTCACATAGCTTTAGAGTAGCCTCCTACTATAGGTAATTAGAGTAACTCATCTATTGTCATACAATAAGCCACTAAAAAAAAAATGCAGTGACTCAAAACAATTTATTGTTCTCAGGACACCTGGGTGGCACAGTTAGGCAACCATCCAACTCTTGATTTCGGCTCAGGTTATGATCTCAGGGTTGTGAGACTGAGCCATGTGTCAGGCTCTGCACTCAGCATAGAGTCTGCTTGATATTCTCTCCCTCTCCCTCTGCCCCTCTAGCTCATGCTCCCTCACTCTGTCTCTCTGTCTCTCTGTCTCTCTCTCCCTCTCTCTCATATATAAATAAATCTTTAAACCACATTTCTTTTCCACTCCTAGTTTTATGGGTTGCCTAACTCAGCTCCCTGGATTTTCCTTGATTCTCTCATGCAGTTGTGGTTGGACAGTGGCTGGAGTTGTCTGAAAGCACTGGACTGGACATCCAAGGTGGTGCACTCACATCATTGTTTAATACTGGCCACCAGCTGGGAGCTGAGCTAGGGCAATTGACTGGAATGCCTACATGAGCCTCCTTATGTGATGTGGGTTTCTCAAAGTATGATGACTGGTTTCTAAGAGACAGAAAGTAGAAGCTGCCAGTTTCCCAAAGTCTGAGTCCAGAAACTGGCAAATTTCACTTTCACCACATTCTTTTGATCAAAACAGTCCCAGAGTCTGTGACTTTTTGAGGAGAGGGGACACAGACCCCACGTCTTAAGAGAAGAATGTCAAAAATTTATAGCCACCTTTAATCTTCCACAACTTATGAAAAGATTAGTCCTTCTTATTCTCAACACCCTATATTTGAGCTTTAAATAGATGTTTCATCACAGTTCTTTGATAGCAACTCCCACAGCAAATAAAAAAGAGCTATACTATGTACAATACAAACATAAAAGAGTAATATTGTGCTATGCTTCACTGCAAGCTTATCACCCATAAGTCTGGATGGGCTTTTTTCCCCAGCAGTCACAATGAGTTTGTACTATACATCTCTTCTCTCTGCCTGGTACCTTTGCTGACCAAAAGCATACATTTGCAAAGACAGGGTGAGAAGGATAATCTGTTGACCAGGACACAGATCAGGGCCAATACCAGGGTCAAATCCATAGCCTGGGCCTTATAGCAGTTCTAGAATTTTTTTCACAAATTGTGACTGTTGGAATTCTGCCAACGTCAGCCCCACAGTCCATAATGATCCAGAGCTGGAGAGCTTCTGAATCGCTAAATGTTTGCAGGGCTCAGAAATCAATATCTAATCACACTTAGCTGGAGCCCAATATTCTGTACACTCAGCAGTGTACATTTTTGGTTGCTGGGTATATAAAAGTTAACATGGGAAGTGGAACATTTGTTGGAATGAGCTGCATTAAAAATATTGCCACTGTGGTGCAAATCACAGTTAATGACATTTATTGAGTGTTCATTCTGCAAGGGTCACTCTACTGGGAGTTTTAAGATGATACAAAGGAAATAGAAGACACTCTTTTTGACCTCAGAAGCTAATGCTACTTTTTTTCTCAGCCCTTCATTTGGAACATAACAGCTAGATTACTTCTCAAAATCTCTGTCGGCTTTAAAATCCTGTTCACAATAGTGGGAATATTAGCTATACCAGGTTTCCTGGTGGGCCATTCCAAGGAGGCCTGTTATTATTTTTTCAAGATTTATTTATTTATTATTTTAGTGGGGGAGGGGCAAAAAGGAGAGAGAGAGAGAGAGAATCTCAAGCAGACTCCCCATTGAGCATGGACACCCCTCTGAAAAGCGTACCGCCCAATGTAGTGCCAGATCCCAGGACCCTGCAATCATGACCTGAGCTAAACTGAAAGTCAGATGCCCAACTGACTGAGCCACCCAGCGCCCCTCAACAAGGCCTTTTTGTAAGCTCTTACAGAGCCCCAGGTGTGACCAAGTCCCTACTGTCCTTTCTCTGTCCCTAAGCTGCAAAATTCACACAGAATTCATAGCCTAATCCCTAATGAAATGTCTCGTGGCAGCAGTGACATCGTTTCCCTTTTTCATTGGTGAGCTCTCCTATCACCTAAGAAAGAAATTTGTGTAACACTTCCTAGATCGGGCTTCTCAAACATTAATGTGCATACAAATCCCACCCAGGGATCTTGTTACAATGCAGATTCCAATTCAGTGGGTCTCTGAGATTCTGTATTTCTAATAAGCTCCCAGGAAATATTGGTGCTACCAGACCCTAGACCATACTTTGAGTAGCAAGGATAGAGGTACCACAGCCTTACCTGTTTTAGGCAGTGTTCAAAGGAAGAAAGACAAAACAAAGGTCAAGTCCGCTATCTTTTCCTCTCTTTCTCTCTCTCTCTTTCTCCCCCCTTGCTCAAGCAATAGAGAATACATGCCAATCATTCCTCAAGAAAAGTCTGGGGAACCTCAAAATTTTCCAACTTGAATACGCAACCTAAGCTCCAAATGTGACCTCAGGTTTAAAACATCAGTTCAGTTTTTAGGCAAATAGAAAACACTGAAACCTGAGTTTAAAAGTGTTGAACCTGTCCTTGTAGTATGAATATCACGAAAGGAGATACATGTAGGCTTCCTTATCTAGGTCTACAAAATTGTTTCTTGACTGGGAATATTAAGACAGAAAGTTAAGGTTTGGATTTTGTAATTTATTTTAGTTTGAATTATCTAGAGTTGCCCTGAGTAACAACTTATACTATTGTTGCTTTATCTTTTTCCCCAACTCTTTGATACTCTTTGCCCACATATCATGTTCAGTCACCCTGTCTTTCAAGGTCTATAAAATTGGCTCAACCTTCTGTTCTCTGAAGAATGAAGAACTCTCCGGAATGCCTGCCCAAGTCCTTTTTGTGTTCCTGAAGGAACTTATATTCTATGGTCATTTCTAGTTTGAGTTTTCCACTTCTACTGAAAATTTCTTAAGATTTCACTTATTTATGAAAGGGAGAGACAGAAAGCTGGGGAAGGAGCAGAGGGAAAGGGACAAGCAGACTCCATGATGAGTGCAGAGCCTGACATGGGGCTCCATCTCAGGACCGCAATATGATGACCTGAGCCGAAACCAAGAGTCAGCTGCTTAACTGACTGAGCCACTCAGTGCCCCTGCTTCTACTGATTTTTATTCTGTTTTGCATTTTTTAGGTGTTGGCATTTTCTTCCTAGATTGTCCCCAAACCAGCTCCTTCCCGCCTTCATCTTAAGCAAGGTGCATATATAAAGATCTTGTGTTTTGAAAGCCTTTATGGAAGGTCATAAGTGGAGGATGGTATCCTGCACTGCAAATAAGTCTGCAGGTCATATTACCTATTACTATTCCTGAAAGTTCCATCAGCCACGCTCCAGTATATCTCTGCACCTCTTGTCTTCTTGCTGATTATGCCTTTTTCCCCTTCCTTCCTGTTTCTCTCTAAATACCACTTCTCTCCCTCCCTGCCCCTCAACAGTCCGATTTTATGTTCACACCCAGCTTATCGAGAGCAATTTGGCTCTCTCATTGTCTATTCCCAAACTATTGCCAGACTCACTTTCATATTCCCAAAACTCATCAAAGTGCTCTCCTGTCTGAAAGAACCATTAGCAGATTGCCATATTTTCTTTAAGGGGCTTTAATTCTTTAGAGGCATATGGAATTTAAAACAGCATTTTTTTTTTCATTAATACACATGATCTCACTTCCCCTAGTAACTCTGAGGTAGGAAAAGCAAGCATTAGCATGGTCATTTTAGACCAAAAAATAACAAAAAACAAACAAACCAAAAAACCTCAAAAACCCAGAAAAATGATATAACTTATGCATAGTCCCCTAGTTGGGGCAGAACCAGGGTTGAGACTAGGCTTCCTGGCATCTACTATATTCTCCCTTCTAAGTTGTTTTTCTGCTGGATGAGACCAAATATGACACTTTACAGACTTGAAGGAGCCCTTAACTTTCTGGGGCCCAAACTAGATAAATCCGAATTTTATTACTTGACACAAGCTACTTGATGAAAGCTTCACAAGGCCTTTGGTTTGCAGTGTTCATTGGCAGTCCCACATGCAACCACTTCTACACAGAGGCCACAAATCAGTGTTTTCTCCCCCAAATTTTTAAGGGTGCCTTCAGGACTGTGGAAGACAGTCCTTGAGGCAGGGAACAAGAAAGTTGACTTTGTTTTCAATACCTACTCATTTCCACCATTTTAAAGTCACTGTTAGCAAGCAGCTTGAAGAGCACTATAGATTATAAATATAAGCTTCATGTACAACCACAGCAATATGAAACCATTAAATTATTGGAATTATTTATTCACCTTCTCAACATTTAAACCTTCTGAACTGTTAATAAACCACAAAGACCTGAGAATCCCAAGATGGCAGTACAGGATGGGGCTGGGGAGTGTAGTCAGTTTAGGCAACATGTTAATGAGGTAAGTCCAGTCTTTAGGTACTAATTTGTTTATTCTCATTCTACAGCTGCTTTCACGCAGAAGTCCCAGAGCAGATCTGTAGTTGAAACAAAAAGGAGGTGAGTCTACACGAGAAAGTGAGTAAGTGTGGTTACTACAAGGGCTGTACTACTCTTAGTAAGCTTACAACAAAAACACACCACTCAGTTGCATTGTAATGCTGTAGAGATTACACATCCACACACCCAATTTTGGAAATTACATCCTGAAACGTCACCCATTTTTTTCCTCTAAATAAATTCGTACTGAGAAAAAGAAAAGCAGCCCTTGATGTGCAAGGAGCTGACCTAGTATGATTAGCTGAGCCTTGACATTGTCCTGTTGTACACATGCAATTTCACAGAAAATCAACAAGAGCCACTCTGTGACCACAGTGGAACAAATAAAAAATACAGCCACTTAATAATCATATATAAACAGAAACAAAGCATCAACATTGTCTAAGCCACAAAATACCAAAAATCCCAGCTAATAAGTAACTGCTGCTTCTTTCCCAATTGCAGCTTCCTTCCCAATTGGTAACATTTACTGAGACAGCCATAAAATTGTCCTTAATTTCAGAGAGCACCCAATCCAAAATGAATTCCTGCTTCCTTGGATCCTCCCCAAATTACTCAACCAAACTCAATTCAGATAATAAGTCCTTTCTAGTGCACTCTTACTGTGACATGCCATGGTTCCCCATGGTGTACATTCTCTTTCACTGGGATGAGTAAGCATTTGTTCAAGTACAGATGTGCTCCTAGAGGTATTTGACTGCAGAGCATTGACAGGAAGTATAGATGGATTTGGAATGATAGTGAGAAACATGGGACCATGAATGTCTTACCTTTGGCAAAATGGGGTACAAATAATGGTGTGGCACAGTTAGAAAAGTGGTCATGTGGCCATATTCTTTCAGGCCACCATTTTGTGACTTTATGGAAACTTGACTAATCTATATGAATCTATGTAAACATCAGCTGTGTGGTTGAAACCCACTCCCACTTCTTAAAAAGTGGATGTTCTCTCCAGTCCACATTGGATTTCTTCCTATAATTTCCTTACCTTGCATGCTACAATGTGTCTTTATACCCAAGACCTCCACATTTCCTCCAGTTTTCATTTTGAATACAAAATAAGATGCAGACTCTCATTTGAAGATCCCAGCCTGACTACAGCACTGCCTGTCCTTGATTTTTTTTTTCAACCAATTAAGTATTTAAATTGTTTCTCCTCTAAATTGACTTTGCTTTATTATTTTTTTCTTACCCTTTTTCTTTTCCATGGCCATCAACCATATCCAGTAAACAACTGTTTAATAAGGCAGGGAAACAAAAGTGAGATTGTAAGGAAGTGGAAATGAGAGGGGATAGGGTGGAGTAGCTAAGGAGAACTGCAACCTGCAAACAGACCTGGGACTTACCTTGCGTAAGGCGATCTTCGGTCACTTCACCTCTCTGGACTTCAGTTTCCTCCTCCATAAAATGCGATGAAGATGAGGTCTAAAACTTCTACAAGGTAAAATTGGAACCATCCCCTCCTTGCCCACCATCACTCCTTCCTCACCCAGAAGACAAAGAAGACCCTTCTTCATTCTACAGCTCCCCCTTCACTTGGAGAACCAAATACACCCTTCCTGGCTTCCATCAAGATATTGTCCTTTCTCTTGAATCTTTAATCCTTTCCCCCGCCATTAACTTCTTCTCTTTTTCTACCCAAGGCTCTATTACCAACTGAATCTCAAGAAGCACTAACCACTGACATCTATGGCTTTTTTCACCACAATCCAATTAGCAGTAGTTTGCCCACTGATTCCACATTCCTTCCTTTGGAGCTAATCTTTTTTCAACCACTCCAATTTTCAAGTGATTTGGAAAATAGGTATGAGAGCTCTGGAATCAACACAGACTCAAGATAACATTTTGCTTTTAAATGGGCATGTGTCAGAAAAAATTCTTAACACAACAGCATCATGAGTTACAGTATTCAATAGATAGTTATATTTAATAATTTGTTTGAAACAGATCATATCTCTATTTTTCCATGAGATTAGTCAGGAGATTTCATGGAAACCTTTATAGAACACATGAGTGTATGAATATCATTTCTTATTTAATTGGCATTTATGCAAATGGGCTATTTTTTTTCAACCAACTATAGATTTATTTTCCTTGGCTTATGGTTTTATTCATTTATGGCTGATTTTGTTAGACTAGAAAAATATATGAGAAGTTAGTTCTCCTCTTAAAAAGGACTAGACAGAATTTGAAGGTCTATGCCAGGGGAAGATACCAGAAAGACGGGAAATACAAAGTTTTGACTATCTTTGCCTCAGAATAGAGGCAGGGAAACTAGATTTGTCTCCTCTGTTCCCATACCTATCAGTCTCTGAGTCTTCTTTCGTGTCAAGCCTCAGGACTAAGGAATAGACATTAACAGAACTGGCCAAAAGTGTAGCAGCTTCAAAGTGCTTTTAGTGAATAATTTGATTTTATCATCATCACCCTGGGAAGTCAGAAGAGGCAGACAAGCAATTCCTTTTTCTCTCTCCACAGTCTCTCATATCATATATATGGTATCTTCCTCACCTTCATTCATGTATGCCAAAAACATTTATTGTGCTTTTATCCCATGCCAACAACAGAAAGGTTGAATTAGGGCTCATTTTCTTTGGGGAAAGATAGTAAGCAATCTCTGACTGGAAAGAAGAGAGGTAGGTGAGCCTCTTCTTTGTTTAATACCAGCTTCCTTATTGCACCAACAAATTCCCATAGGGAAAAATAAAGCAACCATCCCTATATTTCTACAATTAGAGAAAGAGATGTTTGGAGAGTTTTCTTTAGTGTTTTCCACGCAGACTTCTTGATGGGATCCCACACACAAAAAAAGCATTATTTCTTAATAAAAGCTACCATCTGAAATGGGCTTTTCCATTTACTAAGTGACTCATTTGTGTTGGCCTATTTCTCCTCCTTTGGTCATAATTCTATAACAAAAATGTCTCTTTTAATTCTTACAAAGACAAAACTAAAGGAGCAGTGTTACAGATTTAATTGGCTCCTCCTAAAATTCATATGTTCAAGTCCTAACCACCAGCATCTCAGAAGATGATCTTATTTGGAAATAAGGTCACTGCAGATGTAACTAGTTAAGTTGAGGTCATCCTGGAGTAGGGTGAGCCCTAATCCAATATGATGAGTGTTCTTGTGAAAAGGAGGGATTTGGACACAGACACACACAAAGGGAAAACATTATGTGAACACAAAGTTAAGGATCAGAGTGATGCTTCTACATGCCAAGAAACACCAAATATTACCAGCAAACTACTAGAAGCTAGGAGAAAGGCATGGAATAGATTCTCCCTCACAGCCCTCAGACCAGAACAATCCTGCCAAATACCTTGATTTCAGATATCCAGCCTTCAGAAATGTGAGACAATAAGTTCTTATTGTTTAAGCTACCCAGTTTGTGGTACTTGTCACAACAGCCCCAGCAAACTAACGCAAACAGCTTTACCACAATCTCTGAGGGGCACAGGGCACTATCAGCATTGATGTCACGCCAATAGAGAGGACACAAAGAAGAGTCAGTGTCCCCTCACAACTGTGCCACAAACCAAATTAAGCTGTGGCACCTCACAGGCTTCCTGTCATCAGCAGTGGTGCTCAGGGTCATAACCAAAGGAAACCACAGAACTGGCTGGCACAATGGGATGTTTATGGGATCCTGAAGAATCCCATAAGGAGGACATCAGAGTAGAATGAAAAAGGAAAACCTGAGGTTTCCATTTGTGTAGGAATGCATGTGAGAGCCCCCTACCCCACACGACCCCTATGAACACATTGGGGGCCATTACTTATCAGGAGGCACAATTCCCCTATGAAAAAGGAGAGCAAAAGTCACTGAAATAACCAGTTTAAACTGATCAACATTTTCATTAAGAAAATGACCCATAACTTTGAGTTCTCTACTGGGATTACTCTGTTCATCTTAGAAAAGCAGCATGCTCTCACTTTCCATATCATTAAGGTAGAGTTGTTAACCAGAATCATTTTGTGTCTGAAGAGCACAGCAGTTTGGCAGGATTACACAGAGAATGAAAGGAAATAGGTTCAGAAGACATTAACAACTTCAGTCAGCTATGTTGACTACCAGTCAAGTACAGCTTATACAACTATTTCAAGAAGAAAAATGTAAAGTAAAATGAGGAAAGAAAGAAAAAAAACCATGAAGCAAGATTATGATGCAAAAATTTTCAATCAGTCCTTTCCAATTTTCTATGCACCCTAAATAAAACGTATGTTTAATTGTTTAAAAATGCAAGACCTTGTTCTTTTACGGAGTATATTAGAGCAGGGCCATGCAAAGGGGTGTCAGGAAAGTGCAAAGGGAAGCAATGGATTGGATAACTAACTTGTCAATGAAAATAAACAATATATATAATATTGGGCTGCCCAAACCAGTTTGTGCTCAGATAGTAACACAGAGAACTGAAGAATGTTAGTGTCAACAGGCACAAGGAGACTTGGTGGTTTTAAAAGAAAATACTATCTATAAATATTATTAAAAGTATATTTCAGGGTGTAAATTAATTATATCATTTTTAAAGGATATTTAAAATTATGTAATTATGACTATATAATTACTATAACCAACTTAAAAATAAGTATTGTAGATATTTTTAACAATGCAAAATTGACAACTGTTAATAAATTCTAGGTGGTAGAATATCTAGGTTAGTTATGTTATTCTTTGCCCTTTTGGTTTTTTTTTTTTAAGACTGATTGGTTGATTGCTTGATTGATTGACTGATTTAAAAGAGATCCTGAGATCATGACCTGAACTGAATCCAAGAGAGAGATGCTTAACTGACTGCACCACACAGATGCCTCTGCCCTCTTCTGTTTTTGAAAATACCTCAAAAAAAATTTTTTTTTATAGAACTCGTATCCAACAACCTGTTCGTTTGTAGATCCGACATTTACTAGTTATGAATTTAGGCAAATGTTTTACTCTCTCCGAATTGTTTCCTCATCCACAAAGTGAGTTCATGATAATAGAAGAATAGTTTCAAGGATTAGAAGTGATGTGTATAAAGAGGTGATGGCAGACAGTAGGCATCCCCAAAATGAAAACTATACTTATTCCTGAATCTCCTCTCTAATATCCCCGTTATGTAATTATTTAGTCCAGCCATGAGAACTTTGAGTTCTGACAAAGAAACCCTACCTCCCAGGCCACCGTGTTATGTTTTTTAATTCCTCGTTGTTAGAAAGTCCACCAAATGTCTCCTTGTAACTGTCAACCATGGTTCTAGCTGGGGCTACAAAATCCTTCCACTCAGCATTATTTCAGATTTTAATTCAGATAAGGAGCTTTCATTCCACTCCATCTCCCTACCATCTTCAAAGCTTCTCTTTTACAGGGTTAAAATATCTCAATCTCTGTATCCTCCCATATGAGACTTAATTTCGAGTTCCTGCACCATGGTGAGGAGTTTCCTCCTATAGTATGTTTCCATTGACCTTTATCTCTTTAAATTGCAATGCCTGGAGTTGAGATTGGAGCAATACTTTTCTCCCTAGCCCTTATCCTTGCTCTAGATTATGGATGGGCAAATATTTTCTGTAAAGGGCCAGATAGTAAATATTTTCAGCTTTACCAGCCATAGAGCCTCCATGCAATTACTCAACTCTGCCTTTGTAGCACAAAAGCAACTGTAGTCCTATGTCAAAGAAAGGACATGGCTATGTACCAATAAGACCTTTTTTTTTTCTTTCTTTTTTTTTTTTCAAAAACAGATGGCAGTCTATATTTGACCAATAGGTCATAATTTGCTGACCTCTGGTTTAGATTATATTCTCCTGTAAAAAAAGACTCTCACTGGATTTTTTTCAATGGCTGCACCACACTATTGTGTCTTTTGTCTTTCCCATTGAGCTATATCTTAAATAATAGAGCATTAATTTGAGTGCCTTTCTGAGTGCAAAGAAGGATACAGATACATGACCAGAGTTTAGCCAACCTCCCTCTTGGTACATGCAGCAAAGAGAAACATGTTGGAACAATGAAGAATGGCTCCTTGTTACCAGTTCCTGCAGATACAGCAGCGATCAGCTCACCACATATCTACCCAAGTGCCTCCATAACTGAGCTTAGCATGGAAGGAAGTTGCTGTCCCTCATGATGAAAGATTTCTACAGATAATGCAGTGAATTTGGAGGTCCCAAGTGGAGAACTTTGCCTCCATCTATGTTACATATCATTTTGATAGATTCAGCTCACCTCTCCAACTAGTTGAGTACTTTTCAGATAATCATCTTATTATCTAATGTGTGGAGTCACATCTGTTCTCTCCTTTGTTTATAAATTATTTTCTCCTTTATTCATAAGATGTTTGCATAATTATTTATGTGGCAGCAATTAATTAGCTGCTAATGAGGCACAAAAAGTCATGTAATTCCTTTCAACAGTAGTTCATAATTCAATCCAATATTTTTTTATTTACTCAGACTCAAGAATGCCCTTAATTAAGATTTGCTATAATTTCCTGCCTTGACAATTCAGTGTCTATAGTGTCACCAGCCTATCACTGGCATAGAATTGAAAAGAACACTGGATTTTGAGTCAAAACTCAAATATTAGTCCCGTTTCTGTTATTTTTTTAATTTGAGCACTTGAAAAAGTTTAATTAAGTTCTCTTCATCTCTACTCTTCATGCATAAAATGAAGAAATAGTACTCTCCCTGACTACTTTATAAGTTTATTTAATTGTCAAACATGGACATGGATTTCAAGATTATTTTCTATAAACATGTAATGTGTTTATTATATACAAAGATGTTTGCAATATACTATTACCTGAAAGAGTGCCTAACAAACCAGTATTGCCTTATCATCCAAATTTTTCTGGAAGGAACCACACCAAAATGTTAATAGTGGTCATCTCTGTGGGGTAGAAATATGAGTGATATTTGTTTTGCTCTTTTTTGTTTACATGTAATTTCTACATTTTCTACAATAAGCAAGTATTACTTGTGTAATAATGAAAGATCAAAATTTAAAATAATTGCTTATTGAATTATAAAATAATACACGTTAATTCTAGAATATTGGGCAAATACAGAAGACAAGAAAAGATGAACTATTTACATGTGCTTACTGCGGTATTACTATAAACCTGTCAAGAGGAGTTGTAATAAACCATCTCTGAGGTTGAGTTCCCACATTCTGTTGTTCTTAGTACTCATAAAGGTATCCTAGAAAGTAGCTGAATAACTATATGCACCAGGCAACATCTTTGGTATATAAATCACCGTAGCAACTGAAATAAGGAATTAAAATTGCTATGGCCCATGCACTTAGAGGTGCAAAGCTATTTTGGTTGCACTGTGAAAGCCTATGTTGTGATGCTGTTAAAAAAGCAACAAATAAGGAGTTTGCTTGTTTTGAGAACTCAATTTTAAATGATTGGAAACAAATAAATTTTCTCTAAAAGAATATGTTGAAAAAACACAGTAAACAAGACTTTTAATTCCTTTAAAAAGAAGTAAATTAAAGGTGAACTTTGGAAAGGTCAGATCTTACATTCTACACTGGAATTCTTTCAAATGCCTTTCAGTTCTAAAGCACAAAGTCTAGCTATTCCATCAAAGTGACTTTAAATCAGATCCTACACTTTAAATACGAGGAAAAACACTAAGGCTAATTTAGAATATTGGGAGCTTATATATGGTCCCAACCAATTTCCTCTTCCTCTTGTATTACCACTAAATGGAAAAGAGAAAATAATGATTGACTTTTTACAAAGCAAGTGCATTTTTTTTCATTCTCCCTAAATCTAAAGCCACAAATAAAAAGCCTATGGGTAGAACCATATAGTGATTATAAATGCAGGTAGTATCCCAGCAATGTTTTTTCATTCTTTTCCAAAGGCTTTTAACAGTGGCTAAACCTGTTAACTAAAATTAACCCAGAAGGAGAAAATATTTACAAATTACATATTCTATAAAAAAAAAAACTTGCATCTAGGATGCATAAGAGCTCTTATAACTCAATAATACAAAGATAAATAACCCAATTTTTAACTGGGCAAAGGATCTGAATAGACATTTCTTCAAAGAAGATATATGAATGGCTAATAAGCACATGAAAAGATGCTCAGTATGACTGGCCATCAGGGAAATACAAATCAAAACTACAGTGAGATACCACTTTATACACACTGGGATGGTTATAATCAAAAACACAGAAAATAATGTGTTAGCATGGATATGGTGTAATTGGAGCCTGCCTTCACTGCTGGTTGGAATGTAAAATGGTGCAGCCACGTTGAAAAACAACTTGATAGTTCCTCAAAAGTTTAAACATAGAGTTATCATATGACCCAGCAATTCCCCTCCTAGGCATATACCCAAGAAAAAAGAGAACATTTGTCTACACAAAAATTTGTATGCTGTTCATAACACCATTACTCAAAAAAGCCAAAAACTATAAGGAACCCAAATGTCTATCAAGTGATGAATGGATAAATAAAATGTATAGTCATACAATGGAATATTATTTGGCCATAATAAAGGAATGAAGTACTGATAGATGTGACAACATGGATGAACCTTGGAAACATTATGCTAAGTGAAAGAAGCCAGTCACAAAAACCACATAAGATTCCACTTATAAAAAATGTCCAGGATAAGCTAATCTATAGAGACAGAAAGTAGATTAGTGGTTGCCTAGGGTTGAGGGAAAAGGTAACTTGGGGAAAACAGGTGACTGCTTAAGGTACAGATTTCTTTTTGGAGTGAAAGTGTTCTAAAATTGATTGTGGTGATGACATACAACTCTGGAAAATACTAAAAACCATTGGCTTGTACATTTTACTTGGGTGAATTATATGATGTGTGAATTATATCTCAATATAGCTAGAATAAAAAATGATTGATCAATAGGTAGATGATAGATATTAGACAGACAGACCCAGGTAATAGCTACCTAAGGCCAGTTTCCAGAGCTGGTTGGGTCTCGGAATTGGCTTAAGGAGGATGGTTAAGCCACTCCCAATACTGGTGTCTTTCTCTTCCTCTACCTCAAGATCACCCAATCAGTGAAAAAAACTTGTTTAAGACTTCTTCCACAGTTCGGCTATTGTGGACATTGCTGCTATGAACATTGGGGTACATGGGCCCCTTCTTTTCACCACAGTTGTATCTTTGGGGTAAAAACCCAGTAGTGCAATTGCTGGTCATAGGGTAGCTCAATTTTTAACTTTTTGGGGAACCTCCATACTGTTTTCCAGTGTGGCTGTACCAACTTGCATTCCCACCAACAGTGTAGGAGGATTCTCCTTTCTCCGCATCCACCCCAACATTTGTTGTTTCCTACCTTGTTAATTTCTGCCATTCTAACTGATGTAAGGTGGCATCTCAATGTGGTTTTGATTTGAATTTCCCTGATGGCTAATGATGTTGAACATTTTTTCATGTGTCTGTTAGCCATTCATATGTCTTCTTTGGAGAAGTGTCTATTCATGTCTTCTGCACATTTTTTGACTTGTTTATTTGCTTTTTAGGTGTTGAGTTTGCCAAGATGCCCTTCAACAGACTCAAGGTTGTAAAATCGAGCCCTACACTGGACTCTTCACTGGGCATGGAGTCTGCCTGGGATTCTCTCTCCACCCCCCCCTCTCTCCCCTCTCCCTCACTCATTCTCTCAAAGAAAAAAATGTGTGTGTGTGTGTGTGTGTGTGTATTGAACACTTACTTAAGAGATAGATGCTGCCTAAAAATTGTCTAATTTCTATTACCTACCTTTATTTGTGCTCTCTATACAAAAGTTTCACCCCAATTACCAACTATGGAGTCTTTAGGACCCATTCACTGAGGAGTTGGCATCTTCTCAATCCCATTCCAGTCTGGGAGATTTAAGATAACCTCACCCCTATCCCCAGGGAAATGCTTGTTTGAGAAAGAAAAACATCATTTGGATCTAAAATTAAGTATTTTGCTTATTCAAACACTGTGCTATAAATCCATCAATGTTAATAAAGAAGCCACAGTTATGATTTAGGAATCTCAAACAAAGACTAAGGCTAAGGTCATAAGTAAGATTAACAAACATTCTGTTCTGTCATACATGGCAGATTTTCTCTGTTGCATCTCCCTGTAAAGAGATTTGGATTCCCCTTATGACAAACTATCTTACTACAGAACTTATCTTTATTCATCTGAAATATAAACCTCTATATTTACATGAACATTCATATCGAAATTTGTGTCTACTGCTATAGTCATAGCTTAGGAATTGCTATGTAGTACCCATTTCATATGTTACTGAATTTCTTGGTTTATTATTAAATTACTATTATTATAGTAGCAGCAGTAATTTCCCACCTAGTCTTAAACCCCTTTTCTTTTCACTACTGTAAAAACCACAACATATCTTATGGTTTTTGAGATGGCTGTTTGAAAACTGTCATCTCCCTGCTAAGTCATTTTATTACAAGCTTGAATCAAAAGTGGTTCTGACATTTCTAAGGCTAAAACAAGACATGGAGCTTTATTTGTTTTCCTACTTCAAGGGCCTTCAGCTCCTCTTCACTGCAGACCCCCATGTCTGTGAACACACTCTATGCTCTTTCCTTCTGTTGCTAGAGATTGGAGGGAGTTGTCCCTGCCCTGATGTCAAAAAGATATTTGCTAAGTCTCTGGTCTTAGCCCCCTTCCCCAGAGGACTCGCTAACCCTGGAAAGTAAAAACAGTGGGTTGACCCAGAGCATAAGGGGCACCCTTTTCCCATAATCTACAAAGACTTAAATTAGGCAGGATATGAGGCCCAAACCTGCACCTTGGTTCCTTCCACATTCCTTTCTGCAAGCAGGAATAAGCCAAGGGTGTGAGTCCACAGTGCATATCTCTTTAAGCTGCATGGACAAGGAAGGTAGACAAAGAAAACATGGACACTGGTCCCTGAAATAAGCCCTGGTCAGAAAACCACTGTGGCCACTTGGGTGAAAGACAGAAGAGAGGACGTCACACCCATGAACTGATGTCTTTTCAAAAATTAACTTCACCATCAGTGAATGTGGCCTAATCAATATCCTGGAATCTGACCAAAGAAGTTAGCATGTCTTCTACTTTGGGCAAAGGAAGAAACATAAGACATAAGGGAGCCCACCCTCCCCTAGAGGCCCATGACTTGGAATACTCAACCTCTGAAATCTTCAAATCCAATAAATCACTCCTGAAACCCCTCCATTTTTACTTCAACCGTTCTTGTCTCTTCACCTGATCTACTCCAGAACCCCCAAGTGCTACTGTCCTCACTCCCCAAACAGGTTGCTGAGCCATGCTGGAGGAGATCATAACAATGTAGATACCGCAACTCAGAGACACTCTGCACCTAATTCTTTTACATCTTCTGAATAACACTCTTCCATCCCACACAGATGTTTTTCCAGATCTCCAGCACTCTTCTGATGCTTCTTCCTTCCTTTCCACCCACCCCCTCTTCCCTAGCAGATGTGCTTGACTGTCTCTATACAGAGAAAATGTGTTTGTGAAGGCAGGAAGTTGATGTTCTTGTATCTGAACCAATTCTATTTCCTTCCCTTTAGTCTCATAGAAAAAGATGTTCTTTCTTTCCCAACCATTAAGCAATGTCCATGTTGTCCCTGAATAGAATCTACATGTGTCTTAGGAATACTGCTGGAAATAGAAGTCTTAATCTCAGTGAGTTTGATTCGCATTTCTCTTAATATGAGGAAAGTTGTCTTTCAAATATTTTTGTGTACATTGAATCCTCTTTGCCTGTTTTTTCCATGTCTCTTTCTTTCATTCTTTTTTTTAAAAAAGATTTTATTTATTGATTTATTTGACAGAGAGAGATCGAGAGAGAGAGCACAAGCAGAGGGAGTGGCAGGCAGAGGGAGAGAGAGAAACAGGCTCCCCACTAAGCCGGGAGCCTGATGAGAACCCTCCGATCCTGAGCCAAAGGCAGATGCTTAACCCACTGAGCCACCCAGGTACCCTCTTTTACTTTACTTTTAATTTTTCTTCTTAGTTAATCCTCTCTGTCCTTCACTCTGTTTTAGAGTATCTATTCTCACTGTTTTCTTTCCAATTTTGCCATCATTTCTGTGACGATTTTACTACTTTCTTACATTCCTTTCATGAGCTTTTCCCATTTACATTTTATCTTCTCCTATGTTTCACTGTCTCTTCCCTGGACTCTCACACCTCTGTTTGTAGCTCTTGTTTCATAAAATTATTGGTTATTTTTAAAATTCATGCAATATATTTGATTGCAACATTCATCTACTCTAAAGCAACATTTTTTTTCATGAGTATCCTTTGCTTAACATTCTTTCCCATTCCTTCTGCCTTTTCTTCCTTTTTTCTACAGTATTTATATATGTATATATACACACATATATACTCACTTCATGGTCCCTCATTACTGAAAGACATACACTTTTCTGGACCAACTATTTGCAGGTATATGTTGGGAAAGGGCTTGTGGCACATTCCGGTCTGGCTGAAATTTCCTCATTACAAGGTTCTGCGAGTGGTGGTGATTGGCAGCAGTAGCCCTTTCTCACAACAGCAGCTTCCTCTTCTCCCCTGATGCCATGGAGATGGTCCATTTCCTCTATACAGACTTCCTGCATGATTTATTTGGCTCTGCCTCTGATTCTTAGGAGCAAACAGAGTCCAGGACCATTCCTGACCCCTATCTATGCATCTGGTTGCAAGGAGGATTTGGGGTTTTGCACCTCAGGGGATACCCATTTCACCTTTGCTGGTCCTTTGAGATCTGCAATCTCTATATCCTCTCTCTCCATTCTCATAAATTCCCCTCTCTTCCATTACCATTGCTTTGGGAATTTACAGTTCCTTAGTTACACCAGAACTGGAGTTTGGGAATTTGTGTTTTTGTTTCTCATGCTCATTTTTATTTTAGGATGATTTCTAGAAAAAGCTAGAGAAAATGCCAAATTTATGTTGTAATACAGCAAAAATCTGTCTCTTTGTATTTCTCCAGAACATTGTTTCACATGTATTTTTAAGTTCATCTATTTTTTTTTTCCCTCAAATGTAGTGGAAGAAAATAAAAAGCCTCCCTTTATGTCCCTTATCTATCACTGAATCTCCCTCTTGTCATTCACCAAAAATTTATTAAATGCCTATCATAGATGGGGCATTGTACTCAGTGCTAGAATTATAATGTTGACCAAGACTTGCATTGCTCCTGCTCTCTCTGAGCTTACAGTCAAGGAAAGAGAACTGAGAATGAAATCAGCAATACAAACACGGTATGTCACTATTCCTACTTTTCCACCTTCCATTGGCTTTTCAGCCTGTGCAGTCAAGCTCTCACCTCTCCAACATGCTGATCTTTTTTATTCAGGCCAAGGCTCTAGGGAAATTTTCACTGACCAATCCAATGATTATCTATCAGTCTTCATCTTGCCTTTCTTCTTCACAGCACAGTTTCCTATTCCATTCTCATTAAAATATACTCTGCCCCCAAATTTCTGTGACCTCCCCGCCTTCCTCATTTCCCTTGGAACTCTCTGTCCACTGACAGTTTCTCCTGCTCCTCATTGAACGTTGGTGTTTTCTGGAGCTTTGTCCTTGGCCCTCTTCCCTTGGCATTGTGTGTCACCGTGCTGGTTCAAGCCCTATGTCATCCAACATGATCCTTCTTGGACCACACTTCCTGGGACATTCCTTTTCCTGGAATACACTTACTCCATGTTTCCACCTAGTGAATTCTTGCTTCTTCTATTGTGAACCTTGTCTGCCCCCTTGCTTGCCCCCCAGCCCACTCCACAACTTTATCTCCTGAGTCCATGCTTGATGTCATAGATGCACCCAAGAGCATATGTTTGAATTCTGTGTTTATTCATTGGGACTTTGACTGCTGACAGCAGGGCCCCTAGAAGGCAAGTACATGGTCTTAATCATTTTGCATCCCTAGTACATTTCCAAGAGCCTGGTGTTCAAATGCTTGTGAATCAATGAGGGAATGAATGAATGAAGTGTGAGGAAATCATATTGTATGGAACAATACACACTAGTCAGTGGAGAAAGGCATTTTACAGTCATGGTGGTGTTGAAAGATGGGAAATACAGTCCTTCTTGCTGGCTATTAAGTGTTTTATATCAGATCCTTTCTGAAGTGTTAAAAGTTAAATCAATTTCCAGGAAAACATGACTGCTGATGTAAAATATGCCCTGAGGGGAATATTTCCCCTCCTAATACTTTCCATGCATATAAAAGGGAAAAGTGCACCCAACGCATATGTTCAGTGTTGTCATCTAGAAGCTCATGCCCTTACATTTCTCCAGGACCTTATTTGCAAGCTAGTAAATCAGTATGTTGGCCAGGGATCAGTCAATGCACAAAGTTGGCAGGTTCTTTGCAGTGTAACGAGTTGTCTCCCTGTCAGTACCTGATCAGGTCTGGCTGTGAGACAGGGCAGGCTGAAGGGGCCAAAAGGGACCAGGTCAATCTGGACAAACATGAGGAAAAAATGTTCTATGTAGGCAAGGGTCACCACAGGGGCAAGGATAGAAACCCCTGTCCATTCTCAAAGACAGATTCTGGATTCTGGGAATATCCATGATGAAGCCAAAGGAGGAATCAGGTCCCCACTTAAGGAACCCACAAGTGTTAAGGAACATTGGTAAGATGGGCATAATGTTCTGTGACAGAAGTCCCATGTGAGGGCAGAGGCAGAGACCAAAGGCCATGGGCAGAAGTCAAGGTACAGATTCAGACTGGACCCAAGGGAGCACAAAAAGAAGAGAAAGCAGTGACACAGTTTCCTTAAAAGACAAAACCCACACTATAAGACAATGGCAACATAGTATTGATCCTGGATCAGTGGCCTTCTTGGTGTATAGATAAGGACTGCATACTGGACATTTTTGGGTTTTGTGTGCCCAGAATTACTTCTCCATATGCATCTGGTAGTAAAATGGATCTTTCTGGCAGAAAGACCATTCCTTGTGGTTTGAGTGGAGCTAACCTCATCCACACCTGGCTCCAGGGTGGGCACATAACCCAGACCTGACTTCAGTTTCCTTCCCTAGGCTGCACAGATTCCTAAGGTAGCTTATTGTAAGTCTCGGGCACGTGGCAGCCATATTGCTTACCTGGCTCAACAGTGAACAGGCAGAAACAAGTACAAGTGAGAGATGCAGAGAGGGTCAGAGACTTGGTAACATCATTTGATCCCTGAAGCAAGAGGCTACCCGTGAAATTCCTTTTAACAGAAGTCGGAATTGGGTGTCTGCTGGCAAAGAAGTCCTTTTGTCTTAGAGGCCAACATGCACAGCTCCTAAGAGTACGCAGGGCTTGGCAGGTGCCTGAGGCCAGGTTTGCAGTGTGGGCAGAACACCGTATCTTCTGAGAAATTCTCATAATTCTCAATGTGACTACCAGATTTTTTTTTTTTAGTTGTAAGAGTTCTTTATTCATATATTTTATGTATTTTCGATACAAACATTTTTCATTTTCTTTTTTTTTTCATTTTATTATTTTTATTATTTTTCTGGGGGTTTCAAAGGGGAGGAGGGTGGGGAGTAGGTAACAGGGTGATGGGTATTGAGGAGGACACATGCTGTGTTGAGCACTGGGTGTTATATCTAACTAATGAATCACTGAACACTTCATCAAGGACTAATTATGTACTATACAGTGGCTAACTGAACATAATAAAAAAATGACTACCAGCTTTTATGTTGAGATTTATTTTTCAAAAGAGAAGTGAAGTCTTTATTTTTGGTCACTGCTGTTATCTTTTCTGCTCCTTTTTGTTTCTCATCCTTTTCACACTCACGGTCAACATTCTGGATGAGGGGAGGGAAGGGGCTGGTTATATGATAATACTAGACCACCATAGGATGGCCAGTAGTCATCCTCTGGACACTCAGGGTCCTCCTGCTTAGTGCACGGGAAGGACGCCTATACCACAGTTGCCTGTCATCTGAGAAGACAGCATAGGCCTGACCTCCCTTGGGGTTTAGTTTCTTCCTAAAACTAAAGCAGAGATAGAGCTCTACTTCAATCTGCTCCCTGTGGGATCCCAAAATGGTCCCCTATAATTAGCCTGAAGACATTCCCTGCTATTTGTTTGTCATGAAAACAAGTAGAAAACACCAGAAAAAAAGAGTAGTTATTTAGAGGTAAATAGCAAGGCAAGGTTGGAAATGTTTGATCTCGTATATAGATATGGCCTTTGTGTTCCCCCAAGTAATTACTTTGGGTTTACTTTTTTCTAAAAGTGCACTGAGATTTGAAGGTTAGTAAGAATGAACAGTAAAATTAGGTACTAAAAACAAACAAGGCTCTCAAGGGATGGATCCAAATAGAGAAAGCCAAAGTCTTGGCAT
Source organism: Enhydra lutris kenyoni (assembly GCF_002288905.1). NCBI lineage: Eukaryota > Metazoa > Chordata > Mammalia > Carnivora > Mustelidae > Enhydra > Enhydra lutris. Next base: position 25,533,248 of record NW_019154100.1, on the reverse strand, counting down.
TTCTCTTAGTTGCAAAAAAAACAGACCTCACAAGTTTTGTCAGCTCTCCTGTATCCAGCAGACTTTCTTTACCTATACGAATTAACCTGGAGAGGGAATCTGAAAGTTTGAGTCAAAACCTTTGGTTTTCAGATAAGAGAGCACATCAGCTTTCAGAGAAAATTCCAGATGTTCCTATGTTTCTTCATTGTAAAATATCCCTCTCCGTGATCTGTATTCCAGAAAATTTTGAATCGTATCTCTGCAAGGTACAAATAGCCTTGATGAAGATGTGTCAGGGGTTTCATTTAGAAACAATAATAAACCAAGGAGGTGGTGGCCAAATTGGGAGAGGATGTTTGATCCTCTTCCAATTTCCCACTGCTGTAAAGACAGAGACCAATAATAAATCATTCTTTATTGTCAGTTCTCCTGTTTTTTAAGAACAAGAAATCATTTTAGAAGACCTTTTTTTTCCTTGCAAGGGCTTCATAACATCGGCACACAGCTCACAAAATAGAAGGAGAGAACAGAAACCACATCCAGAAATAATCATCTCCAAGCCACTTGTAATGGATTATAAATGTTAAAGGGGCCATTGACTAAATTAGTGTGCTGCTATTTCATAAAAAGTTATGTAAATCTTAAAGGGAGGTAACGTTCTTCTCATTATACTTAGGGATGAGGAGATGGTGAGACACAAGATTTTGCTACATAACAGTAGCTTTGCTTCATTTCTTCTTACGCCACCAAATTTAACAGACAATTTGAATAAAACCGTAGCCTCACATACTCACATAAACTGAATCTTATTGCTAGCTGGGGCATACTGAAAAGCATGAGACTAGTGGAGCCAAACTTCCCACAATTATTTGATCAATTTGCTATCCCTTTATTTTTTTAATTTTTGTAGAAGAGGAAACTTGCATTTTCCTCAGCCCTTACTCAACTAGTAGATAGCAGAAAGTTCTTATTAGTCTTTTTCAACTTGCAAATGGGATTCTTTATCTCAAAGGCCTAATCACCATTTCAGAGAGAATATTTTTATTTTTAAGAGATTCCTTTTTTAATTGGTTACTTGGAAAGTCTGTTTTAGAAAATGTACAAACTCACTGGAGTTAATTTGATCTATACGGTTCGAAAAAGGGCAAATTCTACCAGAAGGAAAACAGCATGGACATTGGAATGCAGTTATCTGGGACAATAATACTTAACAGCTTAGGTAGAGGAAGTAGTTCTCCTCTAATATCTCAGCTCACACTTCCCCTCCGCTATCACTATGCTAGTCCCATTATGTTCAGAAGCAATCAGATGCCTGCGAAAATTGCTTTTTAAGCACCACAGAACTCGCTGCAGTAATTTGGTTGTCTCCAACCATTCTCCAAACAAAAATATTTGTGCTAAATACGTCTTAACACAAAGGCTCTGAGTTTATAAATTATTATTTATTCCTATTATTGGAAACTGACATCTACATTCCCCCGCACTCCATCAGCCCACATTGAAAATCTAACAGAAGCAAAGACTGAGAAGCAGCTGGAAGAAACAGCACCTTCCAACCTTTTGAAAAGCCTAGAACAATAATGCACACATATTGTATATGCAGTAACCCTGCAGTAAAGAGAAAGGCATACAGAAAAGAGAGTGTTGCATAGAAGCTTGGGTAATTGTACATTTCAAATAGTAAGGTGAGATGTCAAAGCGTTTTGTTCTTTGTAGTGCCTGTTTAACTGTAATTCTATATTTCACATTATGTGAAAATCTGAGACTGAGCAAAGTTGGCTTTTTTTCTCTTTAATTACCTAGGCGCTGTGCCCAGAGGTAGGGCTGTGGTTATCAATGGACCCGGACCCCGAGGGCCACAGGGAGTGTCTGATTACGTCAATACTGATTCCTCTCAAGCTAGGAGGATGGCTTTCACCTGGCAGCCTTGGAAAGCTGTTCTCCCTTAGGAGTCTCTTTTCTATAAGCAGAGTCTGCCCCCACGTGGTGAAAGCAAAGGCTGATCTCATCTTCCCTGGAGCCTCTTGCTCTAGGTCAGTGGGAGGGTATTTGCAGCAATTCATGCCTTTTGACCACCATCTTAACCTTTGAGCTTCTTTTTACTGCTTCTCTCCCTTCCATCCTCCTTCCCCCTTTTATTCTTGTTCTCTTTCCTTTTGTCTTTCTTTTTCTTCTCATCTACTTCTTCCTTCCCCCTCGCCTTCCAGAGCCTTTCATAGTATTATTATTTAGCAGCCCAGTCATGAGACCTGAAACTGACGGAGACCTGTCTGGGGAGAGAACTGGGATTCTGATTTAAGAAATTTAGACAGTATGCTTTCAATAAATAATTAAATAATAATCACCTTAAGTGTTAATACCATGACATCTAGAGAGCTTAGCAGATGCTTAATGAACAATCAGGAAACACAGGTTTCATTGGCCTTGTCCCCGTCCCTGGATTATGATATGAATGTAACATGTTTGTATGCAAACTAAGAAATCTGGACATAAGTGTGGCTTCCTAGAGAAACGGAAGCAGGAAGACAAAGTGGATTCTTCTGCCTTCTTCAAAGAAAAGCAGAAGGGTACCTTACCCATCATGTCCACCAGCAAATCAGCAAGCCACCCAAGCACACACAACATAAGTAATCAAAAACAATGTCATTATGCAAATGTGACCACAAGATAAAGCTCTTCATTCCTACCATGGCCCTATTCCAACCAGCCTGTCACTCTAGGACCATCCTGAGCATCCAATCCATCCTGGATCTCATTTTCATCATAACACCTCTCTACACAGAAAGCTTCAAAGGTATATTTCTTCAAACATACCTTCAAAGGTATGACTCTTCAAAGGTATATTGTCTTCAAAGTCTAAATACCTTGTACCTTCAGGATCAATCTCTCTCTCTCTCTCTCTCTCTCACACGCACACACAGACACACACACACACACACACACACACACACACACACACACACACTGTCTCAACCTACTCAAGGTCTCTACTTCTAGCCACTTTTCTCTTCCTGGGTGTCCTCCAATGTCCATCTGTTTCTTGCCTTCATGCTTTGGCATTTGCTGTTTCCCAGCCCAGAATGGTCTGACTCAAGGCCCATAGTCTTGCGGAGCTATTGTCAGTCTGGAAGTCCCTTTTTATTTAACAAAACTGAAACTGCATTGCTGCACAGAGCAAGACATGTCATCCAAGGAGATGTAAGTTGACGGCACTTTCAGACCCATATGAAAGCCTCATGTTGAGATATAATGCATATATTTTAATAAATGTAATTTACAGAGCTATTAATCTTCCAAGGCAGGAGGTAGGGTGAGCTGGGGAGGCGGTAGGGTTCATAAACTAACAATAAAGAATTCACGGGGCTTATGTTATTGCCAGAATCCTGAGATGGAATTATGGCCCCATAACTCAAAGTGGGCTGGCTCTTTCCATTTTCTAATGGATGTATTGGAGGTTGGGTTCCTGCTCATTTTCCCTGTTTACTCTCTCGCCTCCACTCCCTTCCAGTCACACCAAGAAGCCCCTAACTACTTCATGATCTGCCTCAGAGGCAGAAAGTATAACAAGTTAGCTGCAAGTTGCGTCTTTATTGAGGAAATGCAGAAGGAACTCCCCACAGGCCCTCCCAAACCAAGGACTCACCATAGGATTGTGGTGGGAAAACCCCTTTCATAGCAGCCATATAAGTGACACAGAGCATTCGCCCATTGCCTCTAGATTTGGCCGACACTGCTCACCCCAGGAGCAATAACACATAGTGTACAAAATACCCACAGGTAAGGGAACACCTAAATACCACTCAGCTATTACACCACATGTCCGTTTGCATGCAAATCCAGAAGAGTATTTACCTAAGTGTAATCCTTCAATCCACTGAATCAGAATCATCTGGCATGATCACTTGAAAGGTTCTTAGGCAAGCACCCGAGACCTATACTGTCAGAATCCCAGGGGTAGAGCCTTGCAATGCAGATGTATAAGTGGCACCTGCAGCCATTCCTATGAGTGCTAACATTTAAGAACCTGCCCTCCAAGTATTCTCTCTGTTTTCCTTCATTGTGCTAAATGCTGTATTCCAGGCAGGGCCTACCTTAGACAGAACCATGGAATAACTAAAAGTATCAAAATCCATGCATTACAAACCCACCTCTCACCCTGTACTACCTCCTCGAAGCAGCCCCCTCGAAGCCACAGCACTCCTTATCAGTGCACTCCTACTGCCCCTGATCTCCCTCAAAGCTCCAACCCAGATTACCTTACTCTCATGAGTACTGCATGAGCTTCTAGACCTCTCCCTCCACCTCCCATCCCACCAAATGTTAACTCATCTCTGCCTGATTTTCCCAGGATTTTGCCATTCAGTAGATGCCGGCTAACCAACTTGGTCTTATCATTAATCCATGCTGAAAAGGATCAATGAATAGATACTTCTTGTGCTTTGTCAGTGTTAAAGGACATTTTCTGGGGCAGATGAGGAGAGCCTGGCCTTCTAAATTACATCATGAGGTCTAACCTGTCTACCCTTTGCTAGTAGGTCTCAGAATCTATACAACTTTATCTCTAAAATGAATTCATAATCCCCATTAGTCTCCCAAAGAGTAAGACTTTAAAGTACTTTATAAACTGAAAAGTGGTACATAAGCAAAACGATGTATTATAATTCATCTGTAGACCAGCCCTGATTCAAAGATGTCATGGCAACTGTTCTCTTGGTTTTCACTCTTTGTAGCAAACAAAAAAATTCTGTTAAGGTTTTTCCAGCCAAGTCCGTGTCAAATACATCCTTTGATTAGTGAAAATGGGGTTCTCAGAGTTGACCCTGTCTGCAGCTCATCTTTTTTGTCCTTCTCCATCCTCATGAATTTGGCTTAGACCTGCCACATTATGTGAATGTGGCCCACTAAGGATCAAACATGTAGTCTTACCCCCTCATGTTACAAGAAGGAAACTGCCCCAGAGAGGTGGCAGGAGACAGCAGCAGAAATGGGGCCAGAACCTGAATCTTCTAACTCGCAGCCCAGTATGCCACACTGCCTTGACATCACTATATCCAACACCATAACATGTCTCTGGAACATTTTTTTTTTAAGATTTTATTTATTTATTTGACAGAGAGAGTGAGATCACAAGCAGGCAGAGCAGCAGGCAGAGAGAGGGGGGGAAGCAGGCTCCCCGCTGAGCAGAGAGCCCGATGTGGGGCTTGATCCCAGAACCCTGAGATCATGACCTGAGCTGAAGGCAGGGGCTTAACCCACTGAGCCATCCAGGCGCCCCTCTCTGGAACATTTTTATAGTGCTTAGAGATGTGCCCATCATGCCCAGACCAATATTCTAATTTTACACAGTCTCTTTATCTTCGTGCCTATAGCAAAATTGCCCTCTAGACAGTTCTTCCCAGAAGGCTTTTTTTTTTTTTAAATCCTAAAAATATCCTGTAGGAGTGACACAACCCAGCCAGATGCTGTATGAGCAGACCCCATACCCTATGGTTATCTGTGTAGACAAGTGCTGCCTTTGGAGTTTGGTACCACATTGACATGTGGCTACCTACTCACTGTCCAAAGCCTTTCATGGGGAGGAGTAGGTACCACAGAGAGGGGGAGATGGACAGGAGGTTAGACTGTTACATGGCCTGCTCTGTAATAAGCCAGGTTCTCACGTGGACTGTGCAAAGAGATCTTAAAAGCCATGACAGATGGACATGAATCCCAACAGGGCACCTTGTAACATGGTCAAGGAAATTTTTCCAAAACCTGTGTTTCAAAAATACTGAGATGAAGCCTTGCTCTTCAGGCTATATTAGAACACTGAAACAGCCATAGATAGCCTTTGCACATGAATTGCTGGCATACCAGGTTTTTTAGCCTCAGAATTCCCTTGAATTTGGGGAAGTGCTCATTGAAATACAAAGCACACGTTCTTTTGTGTGAGCCAGGGAGAGAAATCTAAGCCTGGACAATGCTGTCAAATAAATATGATGCACAATAACGACGGTGGCCGTGTGTAACTAGCCTCGTGAATTTGAAAACCAAATCTGAGAACATTTGGTGGCTTGATTAATTTGCTTTGCCTATCTGCCATCTGTTGTTGTCTCCAGGAGCCCAAGATGGGTAGCCTGCTTGGTTCTGCTGACTTAGTCCAGCTGGAAACCCTCCTTCTGTAAGGAGCGCAGGGTGGGGTCTACCAAAGAATGAAGGTCCCTGGCCCCTGTTCGGATCCCACCCAGTGGCTGGGAAATCAAGTTTTGTATATGCGGCTCCTGCCATATGTTTCAAACCTACTTTTACATCCTCTACCTCTGTTTAAAAGTTTTGTAAACTCAGAGGTTCACCTGTTTTATATCTTCCCATGCCAATGACTACGGAGAAAAGTGAGGTCATCTGGTGACAATCGGGCAATTGTTTCCTCTGAGCTGAGCTGTAGAGTGTCACATTTAAATTTTGCCTTTATTTTGCTTTCAGCTGAATTACTTCATTCTTTTCATGGCAAAGCTTTTCATCAAATGCCTTATATACACTTGGTGTGCAGTGCCCTAGGTAGGCTCAGCTTTGCTTTCTGAACTAGGCAATGAAAGTATCGCTCATCTCTGCCCTTGTCTTACTCCCCCAAACCCACACTCTTAACTTGCCATATTCATTCTTCAACAAAAATATAATGAGTGCTTCATCTGTGATGGGCGGTGAGCTAGATACTGAGGGTTCAGAACTGAAAGCACAGACCTTGGTCCTCCATGAGCTCACAGGCTAGTGGGGGAAGATAAATAAATAAAACTATGCTACAAATATTATGACTGAAATTTACACAGCGTACTCATGACAAAGATTTATAGCTGTTCACCAAAATCGATTCCATCTTCTTCCATATTAATAGAGCTTTAGCTGAGCAAATAGTCAGACCCCCACCCCCTGAACTCTCTCCTGGGCAACTAAGCATGGTCCAGTGACTCACTTCTCCCCATCAGGAAGATGAGGGGGAAGTGATGGGTGCCCCTTCACTGCTAGGCTTTAAAATGTTACACAAAGCTCTAGCACTTTCTCAAGAACTGGAATATGGACTTGCCTAAAAATGAGCTTCAGTCATGTAGAGGACAGTGCCCTAAGGGGTGGGAAGAGACAAGGCAGAAGGAACACTTCATGACTGCACAGAACAAATAGGTCCACCTACCCATGCTGGGCTGCTTTGGGAATGAGAATAAAGTTCTCTGTTCCTTCAGCCACTGTATTGCAGGGCCTTTATTAAGACAGATCTGCTTTCGCTCTACCCAACATGGCACAGTACTTGACACTTGTGGGACCAAAGCCCTGTCTGAAGTGCGAGTCAATGATTTGTCAACGATTCGTCGGAGACTGTATCGCACACCAGGCCAACCCGCCTCCCTGGCACCGACCACGTGCTCACAGCAGCTGCTGCAGGCTGACCATGGGAGCCCTGTTCTGAGAACCACAGAATCGTTGGGCAACTAGGGGCCTGAACCAGAGGGATCATCTAAAATGACCTAAGAAGCACTGCGTGGTGGAAGAGATGTGTGCAGTGGCATCAGAAAAATCTGGGTTTGAATCCCGAATTTGCTCCTTCCTTCCTCAGAAACTTGGTCAAGAATCTTAACATCTTTGCAGAAAGAGTTTTTAAGCTCTACGTGATAATATCTGTCTTGCAACATGGTTGAGAGGGTTGTAATAGATAGAAATGCCAAGCCCAGCCCCTGAAACACAGTAGCCTCCTATAGGTGATTATTAGTAGTAGTATTTTGTGGGCCTGGTGAGAAAAGAAAGAAATGCTCTCTCACTGCTGAGACAACTCTTTCCTGGAGCCACCGAGCCCATGACGGTTCAGCTAAAAAGTCTGCCTACATTGAAGAGATGTAGAGTTTGAGCTCCTCACCTAAAATGCAGGTAGAAGTGTATTTTGCTCTGAATCCTCCTACACACATCTTCAAATCTAGAATAGTACACACAAACTAACTTACGCCAAGAGGACAAATATTTCTATTAAAAACAGAGAAGAGAGTTGGCTTCCTGTGAAAATTTTGCATCACTTTTTCTGGAGGCCTGTTTCACTGGATTATAAACACAGCAAAAGCAGGAACCATGCGTCTTCCGTGCTGTCTTCCTCCAACTTAAAACATTTGACACCATGGCAGGCACTCTGCAACTGTTCAATAAATATTACATGAATCATAAAGTTTTAGAGCTATAGAGTCTTTAGAAATATCATATCTTGCCTTCGTTTCAGATCAATTTATTTGTCCACTCATTCAGTCAATATATATTTATCAGGAACTACAATGCACTGACAGATTGGGCTCCACTAGAAATTCAGAAAGTGACACCACAATTGGTAAAATGACGTGCTCAAAGTAGAGCTCTTAGAATCGGGACTAGCATATAGGTTCTCCAGCCTCAGTGGGCTTCTTGCAGAGTCTAGAGCACACCAAGATCTTGACCAAAGGACCCCTTGGCTCTTTTAGTTGGTCATTGCCCCAACATCTATGCAAAGCTGTCTGCTCATTCTTTGCGGCTCAGGTCAAGGAGGCTCTGTTAGACCATCCCAGGTAAAGCTTTTAACATCCTCCTTCCGGCAACTAAGGATCAAATCGGCCCCTCCATAATCAGAACAACTCTTTGTCAAATATTCTAAAAGTTTAAAACTCAAAGAATAAAAATATTCTTAATGTTCCATTTCCTTAAAGTCCTAATCCCTTGAAGAAGACCAGGAATACTGTGACTGCCTTTCTGCTTAAATTATGTCTAAATCTTTCAGTGGATATTTCACCTTGTTAATTATGATTCCTCATTTCTAACTTTTTTTTTATTTTGAAGTAGTTTTAGACTTTTAGAAAAACTTCAATTGTAGCACAAGTTATCTCCATATGCTCTTGATTCAGAGTCACCAAATATTAATGTTTTAACACATTTACTTATCATTGTGTGTGTGTATTCCCTCTGATCTGTTTGGGAGAGAGTTACAGACATAAATACTTGAGTGTATTTCTGTCCAAAAAACAAAGACATGTTCTTACATAACAACAGTACAGTTATTAAAACCTAGAAAAGTAATATTGATACCCAGCTATTACATAATATATAGATCTTATTTAATTGCCATCAATTATCCTAATAATGTCTCTTACAGCAAAAGAGAAAAAAATTTGTACTACTCAATCTAATCTAGAAAAATTAAGTCTGTGCTACTCAGATTTAGTCTAGGATCATGAGTTTCCTTGAATCTTCCTTAATATAGAACAATTCCTCAGGATGTCTTTTTTTTTTTTTTTTAGTATGTCTTTATCTTTCGTCACTTTGGCATCTGAAAGAATACAGGCCAGTTATTTTGTAGTATGTCTCTCCATTTAGGTTTATCTTATGTTTCTTCAATATTAGATTGAGTTATATATTTTTGACAAGATTCTTATATATGTTGTGTTCCCCCTCACTGCATCTTTTCAGAGAGCACACAATTTCCATTTGTCTAATTCCTGGTGATATTAACTTTTATTATTTGGTGAAGATGACAGCAGTGGGATGGGGATAAAATTGGGATAAAGTTCCTCTGAAAGAGACGACTGCCATTTTTTTTATGGAAAACTCAGATGCCATTTTAAAATATACCATTCCATTTGACAAGAGAGACTTATGGGACCCTTCCCATCTTGTTTTCTTGAGCCCATTTGACTCATCCCCAAATGGATATACCCAGCCTGAGAGTCACAAGGCCTCCACTGACAAGGCTTTCAGTTTCAACAAGAGCTTAGTGGCAGGTTATCAGCTACATTAAAAGGGGGGGTGGGAGGGACACCAATTGGTGGCTGTCAGGAAGGTCATCTATTGTACAAAAAAAGGGACCTCTCCAATACTCCAGCAATCATTGCACCCTTAACTAAAGCTGAGATATCCCTTTTTCCATCTGGATTTATACACTGTTTCTGTTGAATCAGCCAGGAGGGGACAGTCCATGTGGTAGTCCCTGAGTAGGAAAATCCTCTGACGTTTATGAGCATTTACAGTACAAGCAAATAAAACACCATTGCCAATTATGCATTCAGCAGTGGAAACCAAAATAATAGTATAGTGAAGTGGCCCAGAAGCCCCATGCTGTAAACCACTTGAGCTTCCCTTCCCCACTTTGAACTGTGCCCAAATCCCCTAAGTTGAATTCAGGCACCAAGGAGTCTAACCTGACGCACATCAGAGTCTACACAAGATTCCCAACCATGCTATTTCCCAGATGGGAAGGTGGGAAGTAAAGGGTAGTAGGAGAATCTAGGCTATGGTAGGATGTCATGGGCCACCAAAAGGAAAGTTGACTGCTAGACTTTTTCTCCCATTTCGAGACCTCACCCTAGGATCAGAGCCTAAGCATAGTACTTCCTCCCTCAGATGCTTCAGCTATCTAGCAAGCACCAGGACCCAGGATCCCTTTTCTTTCTGCCCCTGAACAAATGCCACAACAGTTCCACCCTGCTGTTCGGGGGGGATTTGGTGACCCCTGTGCCTAGCACCCCATCTTCTCAAGCTGAGCTGTGAAAAGGGCCAGATAGATGAGTGCAGTGTCTCTGTGCTATTAGGCAAGGTGTTGGGTTCACTTGCCTTTCTGAGTGGCCTCCTGCTTATGACTTAATCAATGCTTTCAATTCATCCAAACCAATGTTTTTGGTTCACCTGAAGTTCTATTGAAATAACAAGGTCCTCATTGCTGACAACAGTTGTTTGGTTTGGGGGGACTCCTGGCTCAATAACCACAGACATACTGCTTTTCAGTTAGGGCCATCAAGCTTGCCTACCTGTTTTTATGATAACATCCTTTCCTCTGTCCACAAAGAGGAAAGAATAAGCAACAATGTTTAGTCCTCCCTCTTGTTGCTCAGCCTCTAAGCATTAGCTGAGCTCTAAGCATTCAGCTTGTGTTCATTAACAGGACAACAGGAAACCATTCTTCTACCTCCATCTCCCAGACACACCCCTCCTCCCCACACCTGGGCAAGAATACTCACTACCAGATCGAAGGAAGTTTTCTCATCTCTCTGAACCAGGCTCATTAGACTTTCCTCTTCCAGAAAGTCACATCTCTGTTAGTATCCCATCCTTGTCCCCAGGACTGTCAAAATTGCAATTTTGATTTTACCCTACTTTTATAAGCTATGAAGTTAGCCTGTTGTTGTTTCATGGATGTTTATAGAAAACACAAGACGCTTATCACAGACCATGGACTTGGTCACTTAGAGCACAGTAAGCATCATGAGCATCAGCATGCTTACATTGGTTCCCCTTGTCCCCAGGTCCCATGGGGACAACATGGATGACCCAGATGGACTCCTGCATATACAGTGTATTGCACTGTAATAAAGAAACATTTATCTTCAAGAATCTACCAATTTTATAGCAAGCAGTAAGCAAGTCTACCTTTTGTGCCAGAGGGAGTCATTACCTTAATCTTCAAAATTGCTCATTGCAGATACAACCCTGAGAAATAACCTGGGTAAAGAGAGGTCAGGGCCTGACATTTTTGGTATACACAACAAGATGTATAGAAGCATGAGAAACTTATGAAGGAGTATTTCCCAGTAACAACCAGGCCTCCGGGGAAAAAGTAGTAGTTTTTAGAGATCTGCATTGTATCATCTGCCAATTTCCTGACTTAAATACTACCTCACGGCTGACTTCAAGCTTCCACTGTGATATCAGTCAAGTCAGAGTTGGGAGAAGATGTGCACACACACTACCTGGACCACTGATAATTGTTGCTTGAATCAGTTATTTCTATGATTTTGCCCTTGTCTTTGAAATACATTGAAAGGTATGCATTTCAAAGTTTGTTCACCTGTGAGTACAAGAACCTCCTTCATCTGAGAACCCTAAAATAATTTCTGGAGAAGTATGGAAAGGAAATCTTGGGTTATACTCATGGATGAAAGAGAACCCGCAGAATTGAAATGTTGAGAACTGTGGTATGATAGTCCCAACCTCTGACTGGTAGTCAATCATCCACATTTCCTTCTGCATCTTTAGTAAACCATTAAACCAATGCTTATGAAGTTCTGAGTCTGTAGTCATTTCCTCTGACATTATCTGGCTTTAATTTTCTTCATAATATTTATCACTCCTTAATTTTCCAGGGCCCCCTTTTTACTATTATTATTATTATTTACTTCATAGATAGTCTCACTGCCTTTATAATGCAAAAACAAGCATTTCACCTATCTTGCTTACCCCTTTGTTCCCAGCACCTATAAGTGCCTAGCGTGTGAAAGACAGTCAATAAATATAGGATATATAAATGAATTCTGGGTCCTGGGTTAGGACCCATCCCATCTCATTATGCTGCCTCTGTATTTAGTCACTTTCAGGATGGTGGGCATGGCAGACAGCAATCAAGATGACAAATAGAAGCTCCAAATTTTTACTCTTATAATTAAACCTTGATTGGGTTTCAGGACATCTGATATCCCAATTCTGCCTCTCATACACTATGTATAGTCAAAGAAATCATTAAAACTTTCCATACCTCAGTTCTCCATCTATAGTGTTCAAGGATCTCGGAAAGAATGGCTTCAGTTTTCATGGTCATCTGTAGACCATTCAGTGCTGCTGGGCATGTATCTGTGATAGTTTTTGTCTCATTCTGATGATGTCCTTGCCTCTGGAGGGTGATAAAAGAATAAGAATGAATAGCCGTAGTCTTGCATTTCTGTCTCCTATCACAGTGATTCAGAAAATCTGAAGATTCTTTAAATGCAATATCTCAGCTTCTCTTTAACCGGGATTCAAACCATTATTCTGACAAGTTTCCCAAACTCACCACTCATCTGCTTTCTCATATATAAAATGGAGCTAATAATGTGTATACACCACAGTGTTGCAGTAACAAGTTATCTCATTTAAGAAAACCTAAATCAGGGATTCTCAAGTGAGGGCCTTTGATCCGCAGCATTGACATCTCCTGCCAGGTGGTTAGAAACACAAAATCTTGGGACCCACCCTAGACCTACAGAAGCAGAAACTCCAGATGGTTTTCTAGATGGAAGGTTGCCCCCTTCCATCTGTGCTTTAATAAACCTTCCTAGGTCTAGATTTAGATCTAGACTAGAGTTTGAGAACCACTAACAAATGAAATCACCAGACACTCATTTGGTCCTCAATGTCTGCTTTTCACCTATTCATTCAGGTTTATTAGCCCCCAAACCAATCCCAGCTAAGCTGCAGAATAATTTCTCCTCATCACACTTGGCAGATGGGAACAATGGGTGGGAGACTTGGGAGCAGACCCTGCTCTAAAACCCAACTATAAACACTTATTCTGGCTGTTGTTCTCCTTCTCCACAGTTATCATAATTCAACCAAATGTTACCTCAATGTTTCTCTTTCTCCTATATCTTTTAATTTGTCAAGGAGTTGTTTCAGCAGACCAATTTATGCATACATGAGTAGCCAAATAGTTGCCTGTGTGGGCAGAGACTAAGAAGGCCATAACACTGGGGTGACAGAGGAAAGAGCACGTGCTTCAAAATCAACCAGTACTGGGCTCACTCCATCCAGGGAGCACTGGACAAGTTAGCCTTGGTGGAGTCTGAGTTTTTCAAACGAAAAATGACCTTAACAACAAGAAAAGCCTCTATTTATTGAGTGTCTCCTATGTGTCAGGCACCAAGCTAGGCATCCTACATTTGATTATATATTATCTCATTTAAACCAAAACCACAAGTTATCTTTTTTATCTTTAAACATATCTTATTTAGATACTTCCAAAATTTTCAACGTGATTTTGCAACATTCAGGGCCCATCATTTTCTTTTCCAATATAATCAAAAGATAACAAAGACACTTTGGGGAAACAGGACTTAATTAATAACTAGCTTTTTGGCAAACTCTGTTAGAATGCCTCAATTCCGTTAAGTATGATATCAGTTGGAAAAATGAGGCTAATTTTGCTGCAGGTTAAAGAAAGTGGAAATAACCTCTAAATAGTGGTTTATCTGTGCTTTGTAGTAAAGGTTTTTAGTTCATACTTAATTGAAAAGGCAAGTTACTGTTGAATTTCGAAAATCCTGAAAGAGTTTTTTAAAGTAATTTAATGTAGCATTTTATGGCTGCTTTTGTAGTTTAGAATTTGCGATAGATATCAAGGGATGTATATGCCTCTGATCCCTTAGATTTAATCAGACTTCTCGCTTGCTTGCATAATGGTTTATGGTACCTTTGATGATTTGCAGCCAACCTAGCTCTTTTAATAATTTACTGTAAAAGCATTTAATTTTTAATGGACAAGAATGGGTTAGAGGTAGCTTTTGCATTGGTAAGTGTTCTCCTGAAGACTGGGAAAAAGGAACAGTGTATTTAAATTCCAAACATTATTGAAAAACATGCGTCTTTTATTACCAAAATCAAATGCATAATTGAAGAACATACCTAACCCAAAATTATTGTTCATGCTTTATTTAACCAGAAGATAGCATTGCTTTCATGATGCTATCATGAGGACACTTTGTCAAATGCCCCCCTTTTTTAAATCTTCCATGCTGCTTTCAATATTCTGTCCCACTAGATAAAGGGTATCTGCCACAGGGTGAGAATATACATCATTTTATTACATCTTGCTCATCAAGAAAAGCCCAACAAAAGAATGGTTTGTAACGTCTGGTACATAAAAGAAATACCATCTTATACTTATTTTCCTTAAAAGTTTTTCTAAGATCTCCATATAATGTGCATACCTAGGAATGATTTCACAACTAGTCTTAAAAATATCAGAGTTTCCATGTGGAAAGAAAAATGGGAAGATGCCAGGATAAATATTTTTAAAGACTTGATGGAGGACAAAACATATCTTTCTTTCAGAGGCACATAAAACAAAAAATGTTACAATTGCCGAATAACCCCTTTTTCAGATATGCCATATGTAAAAATCAGAATGGCTTCACAGAACTACTTTCTGGGGAATCAACTAACAGCCTACAGTCCTGGAAACTTGTTTTCTATGCTCCTAACATTCCACAGCTGACTGTCCCCAAGCTTACCCTGAAATGGCCCACAGGGAGAACTCTGATGATCAAGGGTCCAAGTCTGAGCTCTGTTTCGAAAGCACCTTTTGAAGTCAGACTTGAGAACAGTTTCATGAAAATGTGAAACTCATTCTCTTTGTTTTGGCCTTCAAACAGTCTTGAGACCAACGCCTGCTATGGAGATTGGTTCCCAAGAGCCTTTGGTTCTTAGCCAAGAAGTTTGTGTTCTGTCAAAAATTACCCCATCTAAATATGAAAGTTTGAGGATCCAGCCACCATTTCCATGCTTGGTTTCCTGGGATAAACCTGCAGGTGCAAGACTTACCTGGTTAACGAGGACTCTATCTACTGCCCACCATCTTTTGGCTTCCTGGCAGGGATTATATATAAAACAACCTATATAATAGCTTTCTCTATTAGCCAGATTCTCATCCCCACACCAGCTAATGAACAGAAAGTTCGAGATTTAATCAACTGTCCCCCAGATTTGAGGAATCAGGAAACTGATCCTGAGCAGACAAGTTCCGAGCCATCTGACTTGGGTGACCCTTACCAATCACTAACACACACATCTCTGTCTTCTCTCCAGCTCTCTCAAGTTTTTTATCTCATATCATCAACATTGATGTTTTAGAGGTAAAGGGTCTTTAGTGATTATCCGGCAATCCACAAATATTTCCTGGGAAGAAGCTATGAGCCAGGTAATCGCCCAAGGTTACACAGAAACCAGAAACTAGTATTTTCTAAATTGTTTTCTAAATAGAGTGCTTTTTGAAATCTGCATTCCAAATCAAGTGCCTTTCCCATTACATCAGTCTCACTTCCCCCCCATCTATGTCTTCTCCTTCCTCCCCTCTCCTATCCCCCAACTACTCTCATTGCTTTTGCTTTAGTTCTAGGCCTTTCCGTGGTGCCAGGGGAACCCAAGAGTATCAGTTATCTGCTGTGGTAGCCTTCATTGCTAAAAAAAAAAAAAAAAAAAAAAAAAAAAAAAAAAAAAAAAAAAATTAAGGGCTGGGCAGGGGGAACAAATAGTGGACATTCCTGACCCCAGTCTAACAACTTTTTTCCTCCTCCTCTTCCAGTCAGGTGTGCTGCCTCTTTTTCCCATTCTGACAACACCACAGAATGAGCTGACTTCACTCTAGCTTATTTGCCAGCCTAGTCTCCATGACAGAAATATAATTAAGTTTCTTGGGCATATTAATTCCTCTTAATGTCCTCACCAGGTTGCAGCTTTGTGAACCATCTTCAAAAGAGAACAAGCAAATGTAGAAAAGAATGTTATAAATGTAGTCTCTAACCTCTATCCTGGCCTGGGTTATCCAACCTCTATCCTTGGCCTCCCCACAAAATTTATGCCAACCAAATACATGAAGTAATATATTGTGGTGTTAACTTGGTCACTCCACTCCAGTATAGAACTGGAGTGGGGTACAGCCAGAGAGGGAGATTATTACCTTGATCCTATTAACATATTTTTAAAAACTGTGGAAAGAACCAAGATGCCCTTCAACGGACAAATGGATAAAGAAGATATGGTCCATATATACAATGGAGTATTATGCCTCCATTAGAAAGGATGAATACCAACTTTTGCATCAATATGGATGGGACTGGTGGAGATTATGCTGAGTGAAATAAGTCAAGCAGAGAGAGTCAATTATCATACGGTTTCATTTACTTGTGGAGCATAAGGAGTAATACGGACGACATTGGGAGATGAAGAGGAGAAGTGAGTTGGGGGAAACCAGAGGGGGAGACAAACCATGAGAGACTGTGGACTCTGAGAAACAAACAGCGTTTTGGAGGGGATGAGGATGGGGGGTTGGGTGAGCATGGTGGTGGGTATTAAGGAGGGCACATATTGCATGGAGCACTAGGTGTGGTGCATAAACAATGAATTTTGGAACTCTGAAAAAATAAAATAAATGATTATTTTAAAAAAGATGAGGGGAAAATGAAGAAAGGAAAAATGGGAGGAAAACATGCCTAAACCACAATAAAAATTGTAAGCCTGAAACCTAGAGTATATCAGGGAAAAAATGTTTTAAGTATATATTACAAATAAAAATGCTGCAGGCATAATATAGCTCTCTCTATATATAATATATTATATTTATATATGTAATTCTTTATATATATATAATTATATATATAATTATATATAATTTATATAAATATATATAATTTTATATATATGTAAAATATATATATAATCTTATTCTATAACTATATAATTCTATATAGTTATATTATATATAAATTATATAACTATATATAATTCTTATTCTATAACTATGTAATTCTACATATAATTATATAATATATATAGTTATATAACTATATAATTCTATAACTATATAGTTCTTTAAATCTATTAGGTTAGGCTTTCAATAAAATGTTAAAAGATCTGTAAATTCCATTTTTCCCTTAGCATTTAAAAATAGGGAAATTCTGAGTTACGGACTGATTATGAATAGAGAAGAAAAATGTCTCTGGTACTAGAATTTTTCATACATACTGCCCATGTCTATACAAGGGGAAAAACAGAGTAACCGTCAATCTTATATTTTGGGCAGACTAAATGATTAACCATCTCACATCTGAGTCAGTCTCAATCCAATCAACTGTATGGAAATGAGTCACTATAATCGACAAAGTACTTAACTCAAAAGGGTTCATTCATTAATCACATATCAACACACCAGAAAGATAATTTTTCTGCTAAAGTTCCCAGGCTCTATTTGTTCATTCATTCCTTCACCAGATACTTGTTGAACTCCTACAAGGATCCAGGCACTCTATAGGGCACTGAGAACAACAACAACAACAATAAACAAAACAAAACAAAAAAACAAAAACACTCTTCTTAAAGGATATTGTAGATTGGAAGAGGAAAGTAAAAAATAAATAAGTTAGCTCATGCTCTAAACACTACACAGACAAAAAAAATTGCTGTGGGGATAGGGGGCAAAAGGGAACAATTACATATCTATTCTAGGGCAAGTGGAAAAACCTTCACAGAGGAAGTGACACCTGAGGCAGGACTTAGGGAGAAGTTGGAGTTCATTGCAAAGTTTCCAATGAAAATCAAAACCTGAAAATAGAAGAGGCCAAGTTTATGAATACCTCCTTTAGGCCAGCATTTCCCGATGTGTTTATAGATCTTATTTGGGAGAGAGGAAAAAAAAAAAAAAAAAAGGATTCCACAGTCAAAAGAAAACCTAGAAAATGCTGGATTCTACAACATGTAAGTTTCCCTTACAGCAGGACTTCTCAGAACCTTTACACTCTCAAATTTTATGCCAACAAAATACATGAAATGATACACTCAAGTGTGAACATTGGTTACTTCATGGGTATATAACTGGGGTGGAGTGGAATCAGTGAGCATTACAGGAATCTAGAAAGGAGAGACAAAATATACAGTGATTCCTAGGCTTTAAAAAAGTTCCCTTTTCTTTATAGAACTTGAGAATCTACTTGTTTGTGTCCACACTTTACATCTGTATTCATGATCTGTACTCACGGATTTATTTTCATGTGTGTTTTAGACTAAGAAAAGGTGATTGTATACTCCACCAGTGAATGTTCGAATCCCTCTTGGAAAAAGCAGCAGAAAAGTCTTAACATTTATAATTACTGCCATCAACACTACAATCATTCTCATTCCTGAAGGCTGTCATTATCTTAGAGAATTCTAGAGAGGTTATGCCACCGTCTTGTTTGGTGACAGTGTTCGAAGAAGATGAAAAAACCCAGAGCAAAATGACTGAGCAGTACTACGCATTTGATTGGTAATTATGTCTAAGATAACCAAATAGCAAACCAGAAATCACTTATTTTCTTAGTATAATAGCCAACAAATAGATTAACAATCAGATCTTCCATTCACACTCATTGCACGTGTTAGTTGAATTATGCTCTTTCTATTTGTGAAAAAAGTATAATTAGGTATATTTCAAGAAGTACTAAATATTAATAAAAATGGAGGAAATGCAGTTGGTCTAGATAACATAGTAAAAGATGAATGATTCATGGGGTCACTATTTCTGTGAACAGAACTTGAGAAACTGCAGATAAAGAAAGACTCCAGGCCTGTGACATGACACCATTTAAAGCACATACTTACTACCTGTATAATAGGCTGGAAAAGGACTGATCCAATTGATGAAGGTTTAGATCTATGACTTACATTATCATGATGAATCCTATATTAATATTAAAGTTCTATCCATCACATTGGAAATTTTCCTAGAGACTTTTTAACATTTCCCTGGTGGCTGTCTTAATATGTAAATCACTGCCATCCTGGGAGACCAGTGCAGAATCTCCGCTTGTAACTTTTTCTACATTACATTTTTTTCCACTTTATTTCTGTGCAAACTGAGTCCCTTTTGGTTTTAGAAAAAAGAAAGTCACTCTCTCTTGAGATCACTTGAGTGTGTACTCAAAGGCTCTCCTTCAGCTGTTATGCATTGTTTCCTACTTCCCTTTTGTTTGCTGATAGTAAAATTAGCAGCAGCAAGAGGTCTGCTCTGTAGGCTTAGGAAACTTGGCTCGAGCTGCTAGGACAAGCAATAAATGTTGGCCAGCTTATATTTTGTAGCCTGTAAAATGTTGGATACTGAAGCTCAGATTCTTTGGTCGGTGGCCACAGTCTGCAAATGTCACATCACATCAAAATCACTTCAGCAACTGTTCACAGACCTGACCAAAGGGAGTGAGGGTGATGGCAATCAGACCATGTGGGAGAGGAACTGGAGTCTCGTGGTACTAATTTACTGTTTCTTAAGAACAGTGCTGCCCCAGGTTTTCAGGTGTGACAAAGATCTGGGGGTCTCCTTGACTCTAATTACAGTGAGCTCCAAATTCAACTACTTTTGAGATTTGGGATGGGGATAAAGGAAAAGAATAAGAGTGATTCTGGGCCCAGAATCACTCGCTAGGCCTCATTTCTCTTCCATGCCCAAAAGAAAACCTTGAAGCTACAAGTTCATCTTCTACCAGCCTTCCAGTGATGCTCTCCTCCCTCCCAGCCTACATCCCTCTTCCTCCTCCTTCCACACCACAATTAACTCTAGAGGATAGTCAGAATAAAAGCAGAGGAGTAGCAGTGATCAGTAACCGACATTTTGGAGGAACTTGCAGGCTAATGACTTAGCTGAGCATTTGCTCGACTTTTTCCCCAAATAGGCTGTTTAGAAACTGCAGGCAGCTGAACAGAGAGCACGTGGCCACTGACTAGCTGCCCTTCACCCCACAGCTGTCATTTGTTCCAGAATGTGGCCAATCCACGTCATCCTCCCCGACTCCCACTTTTTTTCACAATTTACCCCTCAGAAGGATTCAAGGAGGGGGCCTGAAGGAGAAGGATTGGCATAACCCAGGGCATCCTGAACTTCCTTGACTAGTGTAGTTAAGGAGAGGGATGTAGAACTAAATGGTCCAGCCTCTTAGATGGACAGCACCTACTGTAAGCAGTGGAAGGGAGAAATTACCTGGCAGATTTTTCATTCGAAAAACTTTATAAATTTTTTAATCTTACTCTTTCAAAATGAGCCATAAATGGGTCAAATGATACTGAATAGTAAAATGGATGTGGTATGAATTCTTTATAATTATGGAAATGGCAGCTTCCTTATTGGTTGCATGAGTCACATAACATGTAATTCCCTGTCTTGGGTTATTAATAATGGATACA
Source organism: Enhydra lutris kenyoni (assembly GCF_002288905.1). NCBI lineage: Eukaryota > Metazoa > Chordata > Mammalia > Carnivora > Mustelidae > Enhydra > Enhydra lutris. The sequence continues at coordinate 25,512,563 of NW_019154100.1, read as the reverse complement.
CAGTTATCAAATTGTTTTAATGAACACTTCTAAAATACTTTCTGTCACTGAAAGCAAATATTTTATTGCAGACAGATATATTTGTAGGACTGAACTAGGATGTCCCATTATTACTACTTCTAATTTAGAATAAATAATGTCAAAAAATTGACAGAAAACAATGAAGCTAATTATCAAAAAAATATATGCTTATATTTGGAATTATACAAAAAGAATTTTATTTTTAGTATCTCCAAAATAAACATTTACTAATCTATTATTTAAGGAAAGTTCATTGTCTAAGGAACGAGAATTTTGGAGTGTTTCCAAAGGCTACCCAAGTGCCAGGCAGAGAATGGCAAGTCAACCAACTTAATAGAAAAATAAACTTGCTTGCTCAAAAAGCAGTGAACCACTCTACTCTGGGTCATAGAACTCACTCAACCTTAGTAAGCACAGTGGGAAGAAATGAAGCAAGCCAGTATCACCACAGAAAAAAAAAGGGCGTGAAACAGTTAGGAAAGAGGTCCAAGTTAAAAAGAGTTTAGGACCATTTAGAGACCAAACCACCTGGTCTTGCAATTCTCAGGACAGTGCTTCATATCTGGTGTTGAGCATAATGGTGGAAACAGGAGCACCTCCAAATGCCAAAGAGAAACACCTGAGCCAAGCCTCCCACCTGCCAGGGGAGAAAGGGAATCTTACAGGCTCTCAAAGTTGGCACTGCTTTTGATGGATATATGGAGAAATAGCTGGGAATTGTGCCCTCGGCTGCCCCTGGGGAAGGAAGATCTTGAATTTGTTTTGTTTTGTTTTGTTTTGTTTTTACCATCAAAGCCCCATATGAGCCACAAAAATATCTCACAAGAACACCTGCTTGCAAAAACAAAGACCCAGATGGCAGAGATGAAAGCACGGTCTACCAGTATCACTGAGCTAGGACAGAGACCTCCTCAGCAACTTTAAAGAAAAACAGAGACATGCCCTGTCAAGTGGCCCTCTATCTGCAACTTAGAACTTCAGTATTTCACCAGCTTGGGAAGCAGTTTTCCTCTGCCTGGAGAATTCTCTTCCTCAGGAAGAGAAGTGTCCAGATTCTTCCTCATGCTCTATCTAACCAGCTGTTTTAGACGCTTTTGTATTGTCTTCCCAGTAACAACACTTACCCCCAACGCTTTCACAGGTTTGCGATAGTATCTTCAATGTTAATGCAATGTGACCCACCTCTGGCTATAAATGATTGGTTCAGGATGGGGCTCCTTATCTAGAATGGGCCAATCAGAATCTTTCCCTGGTGATTTTGAATCTGGAACTGATATAAAGCAGTTTTCTCATGAGGTTGCTGAAATTGAGGATATATAAACTCAGAATGCATTAATAAATGGGCTGAGAGGTGGGAAAATCAAGACAGCAGTAGGAAGGAATAATGAAACTGATGCATTGAGAGAAGAAATGAGAATCAAGGAGAAAGTCCCAATGGTGATTTGAGTCCTAGGCTCCAGATGTTCTAGAGGCCCCAACCCTATTCATAAGATATCCCCATATCCTCATAATAAATTCTCCATTTTGCTTAAACACATTAGATATTTCAGTAACATGCAACCAAGGAGCTCTGAGTAATATGCCAGGTAAAGGAAAGCTAGTTTTGCAGCTGTGCCTATGAAAAGCCTCAACTGCGAAACATTTACAAGACTAGAAAACTGCTCAAGAGGCAGGGAGGTCCAAAGTAAGCCCACAGTGATTTCTCTCCTTTTTCATCTCTCACCATGGCCAAGATTCTGGGACTCCTCCTCCTTGGTTATGTTTATCTAAGTTAGATCAGGTTAAGAGAGTCATTAAGGGAAGTTTTGAAGTGATAAATTTAAAGAAACAAATCAACCCAAAGAATATGGAAACATAGGAAGGGCAGTTCCACTGTTCTTGGCTTAGGTATTGGGGAACAGGGCATGGACAGAGGTGGTATTCACCAGTCTCCTAGCGGGATGTTTCTAGATCATGGATCATCAGCTACTCCTTTTCGATGAATCAGAGAGGGCTCCAACAGAGCCCATCAGCCAAAGCCCACCGTCATAAAACTGCTCTGGGTCATTTAAACTGTCATATAAACTGTGTTTACAATAGGCTATTGTCCCTAGAAATGGTAACGCTGCTTGTACATCTAAATATGTTCTGAAGACCTTTTTTTTTTTTTATCGTGCTGTATGACCTTTAATTAGGTATAAAGACTTCCAATCACGTTCTAGACTTCCAATCATGTTCTAGATACCATTGTCTGTTTTCTTTATTATTTTTTCTCAAAGTGTAAATACCTGATTTCTTAAACTCTTCTGGTACAGAACCCAGTATAAAATGATATCCATTAGGTATTAACATTTATTTAGCTCATTTAACCTCAAGTCAGTACAGAATTTTCTGTCTAGATTTCACCTTTTAGAATCAGGAGATGGCCATAAAATCTTCTCCTCTAAATAATTTTATACTCCATGTCACTACAGATTTAAAAGTATGCTTTTGAGTGCTCCTCCAACAACTATCTAACTGAGGGTTTTCCGTTTGGTTGCTTGGAATTGGTTGCATTTTATTTGTCATGGAATTGGCTGAGTTTAACCAGCAGAACTGCCATGCTGTCATTCCTGGCTACATCATGGACACATCCTTTTGAGGGTCCCATAAACCTGGTGTTGAAGGAAAGTGTAAACCCCTCCTCAGTAATGAGATCCAGCCACTATGATCTAAGGGATACAGGTGCCCATTGGTATGAGGTACCCACATGAGCTCAGACCTAGAACAGAGGAGCAGGCAGTATGGCCAAAGCCAAAGGACTGGTAACAGAGAAGAAAAAAGTCCAAGCGCCAGTGTGTTAACACAAGGGTCAGCTTCTGCTCAGAACAGCAACTGCATAGCTGCTGTGGGCCTTCAAGAAACTCCTACGAGTAGTACTCAGGAGCACAGGAGACAGATGACCCCTAATCAAAAAGAAAAAACAAACCACAGCCCATTCATGTGTACATCTCAAGTAGCCCCCTTATCTGTTTTCATCAGCGATGAAAAAGCATCTAGAAAAGTCTACATTTGTGATGATGCTCATTATTAGTTAGCCATCTGCCCTTACTCCTATTTGAAATGGGAAAACAGTTGTACTTAAAAACATTCTCCAAAACCCACATCAGTGTAAGCTTAAGCAACAAATTTCCTCCCCAGTGAAGATGTGTTCAGGCTAGTGGAAAAATCAGGCTAGTGGATTAGGCTAGGTCTTTCCTAAACTATAGAAGTCTCAAATTTTCTTTTCACTAAAGCAAATTATTATTTGAAGAGTACATTCCACATTTTAGAGCAGAATCCTTCAAAACAAAAACAAGATATTGAAAAGTCACCCTCTTCACAAAAAACTAAATTATTCTGCTCAGGTTAGAATAACAAGATGGCTGCTTGCTTATTTTAAAAATATCAAAGGCAAAACTGGCTCAAGAAAGAGGGGGGAAAAAATCCCAGGAACGGGCTTGGTTTCCATTACCTTTATTTGTATAATAGCTATGTGTTGTTTTAACTAAACATCTGGTCTTTGTCCCTCATGTAGAGAATTCTGAGTTTTCTTGACACTTTGGCAAGAGGTACCATAACCCCCTGCCAGGCTAGTAAAAATCACACATTTTTCCTGCAAGTAAAAAAAATGTCAATAAAAATGAAACATTAAAAAGTGTAAAAGCTCAAATTGGAAAGCTGTGCTGTAGAGAGGCAGCTTCCTAATCAGCCTTGCACAATTGCTGTAAAAATTCTTTAAAACATTACCACTCCATATCACTTGAAAGATTTAATACTGAAGAGTTTGTTCAGTATATTGTTCTAAAATACGTCCTTTAGTCATAGGGACCTTGTCATTTCATCAACCTTCTAGAATAAATCTTATGAATTGATTTTTATAATTATTTAATATGTATTCCTATACAAACAAATTCTTTAAGTGACTCCAAGTAGAATTGAATTTCAACTGCTTTTACTACACAGAGGAATCATCTTTGTCTCTTGTCCACATCAGCATCTTCAAGGCCGTGGCACTATACTGTGTCACAATAAAAAGCAGAAGAAGTAAATACAATCCTGCTATCAAAATATGACAAGCTCATTATAACAAGCCACTCATAAATCTTGAAACAAAGGCACCACCACACATTTTTTAAATAGTAATGTTATACAATTTGCATAGGATGATTTCATTTGGAACCAAGGCAGGTATTTCTTTGTCTCTGCACACAATATACTGAAATGTATTTCTACAGTAATGCCACCACCCACCTCTAAAGGGGGCCTGAAATTAGTTAACAAATGTTTACAAAATACTTTGCAAACATGCAATGCAAAGTAAGACTACAATGCCCGTAAATTCTTCTGCAGAGTACAACAACTGGACTATGCTTGGATGGAGAGGAAGAAAAAAAACTGTCAAGAAGCCAATGGCCTGGGAGTCCACTGCTGGGCTGAGGGCAAGAGACAGGGCTCACCTGTCCCTTCTTCTGCATATTAACACTCACCACCTCTTTGGCAGACCTCACCAGGGCCCTAGGGGGCATGGATCAATTTGTGGGGGAAGCTAGCTCTGCTGTATAAAATTTTAAGTAAAAAGTTGCAGCCCATGGCACAAAAACACTTATTTTAAATATTGTCCTAGAGGTCCAGATAAACCAGAACCTTACAAAGTCCTAGACCCAACTCAGTCAGCTCAGTTCCTGATGGGTAAGAAGGATTTGTCCCCTACTCTAACTGCCTGCCAGAGGTTGGGGGCATCTAGTGGGCGTGGGAAAATAACGAGCAATAAGAGAACCCTTTTCTGTCTTCAGCAAGGGGAGCCTATGAAGTCCGCCTACTGGACGACCCTGAAGCATCGTCAGGAAGCCCTTTTTAGGCCTGTATCATCCCTTTTCACACCCTTCCTGGTGTCTGTCCCCAGAAGTTGCCTTCCCAGCCTTGATCAACACAGCAAGATACACCAGAACATACTGAACTTATCAAGCTGCAATGTAGCACCGTTAACAGGATAAACCTACACTCACATTCAACCTACGCATACCTGACTGTCCACATGTAGGTCTCAGTCTGGGAAAGCTTTAGGTGCGAATCCTCACTGGGAAAATGTTAAGATGTTAAGATTTCAGGATAAGCCAACAAACTTAAGCTTTAATAATGTGTAAGTCACAGTAAAGAAGAAACTCTGGTCAGCAGCCAAAACCGGGAAAAACTGAACAAGCACCTTCAGTTTTAACCCTTATTCCTTATACCAGAGAAAAAAATGTGTTCACTTGTTTAGAAATAAAGTGTCCTGGGTGCCTGGGTGGCTCAGATGGTTAGGCATCTGCCTTTGGCTGTCATGATCTCTGGGTCCTGGGATAGAGCCCCACATAAGGCTCAGCAGGGAGCCCGCTTCTCCCTCACCCTCTGCCTGTCCCCCTGCTTGTGGGCTCTCTCTGTCTCTGTCTCTCTCTCTCTCAAATGAATAAATAAAATCTTTTTTAAAAGATAGAAATAAAGTGTCTATAGCATCTGTGAGATAAACAATGGAAATGCCACTGTGAATCTATGCAAGCAAGGCTCTGCCCTCACATGGTTCCCCCCGAGCAGTACAGGGGGACGGGAGGCAAGGTACAGTACAGAACAAGTCTGAGTGAAAAAGCCACAACTGGGCAAGAACAAAGAGCCATTTATTGGAGCTGGATATCAAAAGTCAGATATTCAAACAGGAACGTTTCTCACAACATGTGATGCCTCAACTGAGACTCAAACAATGAAAAGATGTAAGAAGGAGAGAAGGGAGTGGACGGATATTCCATGCACAGGAAAATCATGAGCAGAAGCAAGAGAAATTGCAGCCATTTGGAAGAATAGAAAGAAGTTTGTCATAAAGCACAGAGGTGGCAGGGAGGAGTGGGAGAGACAACGCAGGAGACGTTAAGACTACGAGTAATGAAAAGTGGCCTAGGTGATTCCACGAAAAATGGGAAACCACTGGAAGGTTTTTAAAAAGAAGTCACAAATACGTTCTACTTTGTGAAGACATTTCTGATTGCTCCATAGAGGAAGAACTGGAGAGGACCATGGAAAAAGTGTAAGCAAGAGAACATAGTGAGCTGAATACTGGCACTGGGGATGGAGAGATGTGAACAGATTAATTGGAATTTAGAACAGACCAGCTTTGGTGGGGCAGACTGGCAGAGCGAGAACATGTTCAGAATGCTTGGGTTCAAATCCTGGCCCTGCCATTTGTAGAGAAATTTACTTCATATTTTTGCACCTTAGTCTTCCTTTCCAGAAAGCAGGAGGAGTAGGAGGAGGAGGAGGAGGAGCAGTAGTAGTTTTAACTGCTAATGAGATTATTATGAAAGCTAAACAAGTTAATTCACAAAGTACTTAGGACAGTTCTTGGTATGTGGTAAGTGCTCAGAAAAGTAGTTTCTAGTATTATTGAGTGTAATAGCTCAAAACTAGAAACTAGTTTTTCATTGACTCTAGAATAGGATGAGGGAGAAAAGGGGAGGAAATAGTCATGGATCTCCCAAAGGATTTGGGCTTGGTCAAGTGGGTGGATGGCCATGCCAGTTAATCTATTTACTGCCTCTCAGCTCCAAATCCACTCTTGATTTCATGCTCTGAGATAAGAGAGATGGACTCCCTAAGCATTTATCCTTTGCAGCAGGTATACTTTTATGCTTTGTCAGTAAAAGGCACTAGAGGGGTATACTACAGGAGGAAGGGACATCTCTTTCTGGCTCAAATGGGTTTCCATTTGCTTCTTTTTGCCTACACATGGCTGCCGGTGGTACAGGTGAGGGACACCTGGCAGCACTCATCCTCATGGCTGTAGCAGATTCCCAATGAGTCTCACAATTCCCCAGAAGTTGCCTTCCCAGCCTTGACCCATTCGCACCCCAGAAGAGCACCTCCCACCTGTGACGGAGAAACAGGCTCTGGCCTGGAGTAGCACCCTTCTCTGCCATCCATACTTTCTCAGTTGGGACATAGAGCACTTGAGACGCCTGTGAGGCATCCCAACGGCACCATCTGGTAGGAAGCCAAGCACGTGAAGTGTCCAAGCTGGAGAGAGAGTCTTAGACAGGAGTAGCTTCAAGTCTCTAAAGTCTTAGTAAAATGAAGCATATACGGAAATGCCACATGGCCAGGAGAAAGACGTTGTTTTCATTTTTTGTATGCTCCTACGTCTCGTCAGGAATCCCTACATAGGCTACGTATATAGGAGCACATTTCATCGAAAGACAGAGTGATTTCGTACTGTGTATGTCAGGTCATGCTATTCTATATCGATGTTTTCCAAGCTAACTGAAAATACGGTTGAAAAGTGCCAAGCCCTGTATTAATAAGCAAACTCTAAGTACACTCCAAACTTGGAGGTTTGAACCTGGTGGAGGCAGAGGAGTAATTAGTCAGATCGGCTACACTAGGTGCTGACTGCAATCTGAAAAACTCATAGATGTGCCAAAACCCCAAGTAGCAGAACTGCAAACTGGTGTAATGCTAACCTCTGAAACAACCAGCCAGCAAGCATACCCTGAAAGAGACCCAGGCTGATCCCTTCCACTCTTTCCAGGGTGTGAACTCGGCCTCACATAACTTGCTCCTCGCTTCACCCATTTCTCAAAAGTTTGAATCTACTGACCACAAAAAAAGGAAGTTCCATCAGCACTTTGCAAAGGAACAATTTGAAAGAGAAATGCATTAAATCCTCGGGGAAATTAAACCCAAATAATCCAATAACAGTCTTACAAAATTAACCCTAGACTATAAATTGAATTAATTGCCTCCTATTGTGGGGATTCTTGGCTGGCACGGACCAAAACAAATGAGGCCAATGATGTCAACTGCCTGAAGAGAGGCTGTGGGCAGTGGGACCTCAGGGTACCCAAGAGTTTACGCACTGTTGTTTTTCTAATTTATTCTGGAGATCTATAATCCGGAGAAGGATCTTCACTTCCGCCCATCACAAACCTTAAATTATGGCACTTTGTGGGAGTGGCTCGAGGTGGCACAATCCTTGACACAAAAGGTGCAACTTTGTGACTTGTTCTTTTGTGAATTCACCTCTAAGTATCTGTGTCTAGAAGTAGCTAGAGATCAATCACTGTAAGGTTTTTGTCTCCTGAGAGGGTTGAATGGGCAGATGGGAACAAATAATGATTTCTCTAGAACCTAGGCAGTCTAATGATAAGGCAGGTCTTTAAGAATATCAGTCATGTGCTCCAAAAGAGACTCGCTTTGGCATTTCAGGAAATAAGCATTTATTTCTATAAATTCTTTTCTGATGCCATGATGTCAGTATGCCTGTGGCAATGCGAGATTACCCAAATAATACGGGCCAGGGGAGCAACAAAATTAGCATGTGTGTGACTTACCAAACCTTTGCCAGGGTTCTTAAGGGCTCTGAGGAGGAAGGTAGGATACTGCATCATCACAGAAATACAATCCCAGTGATTTATACAGTTTTGCCAAATAAGGCCCATGGGGAAAATACAAAAGGCCTAGAACTGCCTCCAGCTTCTCTTGAGACAGCCTGTTTGTCAAAATGCCTAGCTCATGGTCTAATGCCCTCCTTTCACGTCATAGCTGACATTTAATCCTGACACTTTTTAATAACCAAACAGCATTTTACGAAAAGTTAATTAATGTCATTTTATTTGGGTACTATGTGACTTAGAACTCTTTTTACATTCTGAATTTTGTTTGACATTTTGAAAATACTATGCCTAACTCTTTTGTGTGGATTAAAAAAAAAAAAACAGCACTTTTTTTAATATAGCTAGCATGAATTGAATACTATTTTTTTTTTCCTTCTCAAGAATTGACACAAACACCAAAATATTTTTCATTCAAGCTCAAAGAAATGAAGCATTCTGTTTGTTTGGAATCTTAATTACCATGGTCCCAAACTTACCTAATTAGAAGCTCCTTCATAATGAGGAAAATTATTTTCAAAGTTAATGAATTTGCAAACAGGAACATTGCTGCCTTTCCAGAATGAATTACCCACATTCCTTAAATATATAGTTAAACACTAATTAATATCAGTACTTAAAATATGTGGAATTGGTTTCACTGATAAATCAAACTTTCCTTTGTTTTAGACAGTATAAAAAGACTACGATTCCCCTCCTTGTAGACATCAGGCTGCACACAGAAACTTAATTCTAGATTCTGAACAAAATGAAAGTTATTTCATCAAAATGCTTCATTTTAGTGATTTTAGGCACTTCAAGCTTGTTAACATCAAATGTCTTTTGTTCAGATGAATTAATGATGTCCAATCTTGCCAGCAAAGAAAATTATGACAAATATTCTGAGGTAAGTTTTTTAACTCTAACATGACTAATATTAACTATATATTTGTCCTAAATCTAATGCATTTTTATTTTATAAAGAAAAAGGAATAAGTTTGTTTGTGCTTTGTTGTTTGTCCAATTGCAGCCTTCCATGACAGTGCGTTGATGTAACTTGTATTTTTTAATACAACAGCAAACAGTCTGGCATAATGACAATTTATGTACAGGATATGATACTTAGCAAGCACAAGGTACATTAATAATTTTCAATTGACTCAGAAGTACACAGTTGTAATAAATAGTTGCAGAAATAAGACCTGGATATATTTCAGCTGAACATTTGAGTTGTCTTCGACTACAAACAACAACAACAACAAAAATATATAAGGATTATCTCTTCTACTTAGTAATGATGAGCCAGTAAGTTTATGGTACGTCTATATCAAAGTAACGTATTTATCCTTAGATGGTGGAATTGCAAGATATTTCTATTTTCTTCTTTATGATTTTATATATTTTCCAAACTTGCTGAAATGAGTATGTATTTCTTTTCACAATCAGAGAAACAATCATTTAAAAATCTTCATAAGGACAAATTTTCATGGTAAAGCTAAATCTAATTAAATATTTGCTGTATTTTAAATGGTTCATTTAAGATTGGTATGTTAGGGGTACAGTAGCCCACAAACCAAACAGTGCTTTCCTAAAAATGTAGTTGCATACTAATAAAAATACAATCAGTTTCTTAGAGCAGAGCTCTGAATATGAGCAGGTAAGAAAGACAATGGAGCCTCCTCTAACTCTACCCGAAAACCTGGCCAGCATCTCTGTTTTCATGTATCCGCCACTTCAGCATTTAAAAAGAGGAGACACAGGGATATGAAGAGGCAGTGGGAGGTTTCTCTAAAATCAAAATATAAAAATACATGAAATATTTCATAAACAACATGGATCAAAAGCTGAAGGAGAACAACTGCAGTAAGATAAACTTTTTCCTCCTTTCAATACTTTGTGTGCTCCTGCTGCTCAAACACGTTGCTGTATTCACTCTATGGATTTTAGTAATATTTTACGGTTGTCTTACAATAGTCCAGGAATAGAGAAACTGGACTGCTTTAAGAAACCTAATATGAACTATTTATTTAAAAATTCTGCCTATGAAAACACAAACTTTGTTTGTTGCTTTAACAGTTCTGCAAACTGAAGTCTGGATTTAAGTTAATTTGGGGTTTAAACCTATTGCCTATAACAATAACTTATGTTTTTAAGATTCTTTAAAAAAAACTTTTTAATTTTTTTTTATTTTTTTATTAACATATAATGTATTATTAGCCCCAAGGGTACGGGTCTGTGAATCGCCAGGTTTACACACTTCACAGCACTCACCATAGCACACACCCTCCCCAATGTCTGTAAACCAACCACCCTCTCCCTCCCCCCTCCCCCCAGCAACCCTCAGTTTGTTTTGTGAGATTAAGAGTCTCTTATGGTTAACAAAAACTTATTTTAATATACATTTCCAATCATAGCCTGAAGGAGACCTTAAGGGGGAAAAGGAAAGAAGTCTGAATTTTGAAGAACTAAAAAACTGGGGTCCAAAAACTGTCATTAAGGTGAGTGCACCCGCAGTCAACAAAATGCCACACTCGGCAGCCAACTTGCCGTTAAGATTTGGGAGGACCGTGGAAGAAGAAAGAAGCACTGGGGTGATGGCCAATCTGCCTCTGAGATTTGGAAGAAATATAAAGGAAAGCATCTCAAGACATGTTCCTAACCTGCCCCAGAGGTTTGGGAGAACAACAGCCAAAAGTGTCGCCAAGGCACTGAGTGATTTGCTCCAACAATCCATGCATTCGCCATCTGCCAGTGAGCTACTCCATGAACTGCCAGCCTCAAGAAATCCAGAATTCTGATCAAAAACTCCCATGGTAAATACCCGAAAACCAGTCAAAATGCATGGGCTCTTGTATATAGCTGGTCCAGAAACGTGAAAAAGGATTACCTCTTTTCAAAAGAAATTTCTCAGAAAGTTAAGTGTCTTAGGAGGAAAAAAGCAAAGAGAAAGGGAAATAAGTACCTAAACTGAGACCTACAGAAGGCCAGATATAAACATGAGTAGCAGTAGGAAGTAATGACGTGGCTTCCCCTAAGCCCCACATGGGCATCAATCTCATTACTCTATAGCCACACACTGAGTAGGAAGATTCGATGACGTGATTGGGAATTAGGCCTGTGACATATAGTCCAACATTTGACCTCTTTAATGTGAAAGGTCCCGCATGAGGGAGCTATCTACAAGGACAAAGGAAGGCATCCCAATACCCCAGGTCTCAAATTCAGAAGGTTTTCTTCCTCAACCTTAAATCAAATTTTTTTTAATTTTTCTGGACCTCATTTTATAAGTGAGTTCTAATTCAATCATTGTTTGCTTTAGTAAGTATTTATTAAGTTATCTACTATGTACAAATCAGAAAGCAAGAGGTCCATAAAATTAATAGGCAACTTACCTATTATTTTCTAATAGAGTATATATAAAAACAACAAAACCAACAAATTTCTATAAAGTGGAACATGACACTTTAATTAAGGCCTTTAGAAAGGAAGGCAGCAAGCTGTGACACCTTAGAAGGGAGACATTTTCAGAACATTCCTGGTTTTATTTTTTACCATGGCTCTTATCCCTATCTGACATATGTTCAGAGTCCATTCCCCCTTACTAGAATTTCGGGCCCATAAATCCCATGCTTTTGTCCACTGCGTATCCCCAGTGCTCAGAAAAAAAGAGAGAGAGAGGAAAAAAGGAGAGTATTTCTACATGTGGAAATCTGAGAAATTTTTTTGAGTTAGACTTTGAAAGATGGCTCTGTTTTGAATATTCAGAGACTGGTGGGAGGAGAGAAGATACTTTTAGGCAAAGAGAGGAGTATGAACCACAGCTGGGGTTCAGTTTGGTGAAAGCAGCAGGGGTATGAAGAGGAGAGGAAAGAAGGTAAGAAGGCGAGGAGGTTGGGGTAAGAGCAGAAAAGTGCACTCGGGGCTCAGTAAAGGATGAGTAAAGGACATTATTCATCAAGGAAAGGAGAACCACTGACATTTCTGCTCAAGTCCTGAGATGTAACACAGAAGCAGAATTTGGCAGCTCACCAGATGTTGGCAGTGAGACAGTCATGAGGAAGAGGGATGAGTCAAGGGTAAGTTGGTAAACCTGAGTACGCACCCATTACAAATTAAGGTTCTCATCAACATCTCACTCGTTTCAAGTGCAACACAATTCAACTCAAGTATAATTAGGCAATTAGGATCATGGCTATATTTTTGTATGTATTCATGGCATTGTTATGATGGATGAGAACATTTTGTATGGCTTCCATTTTAGGAGACTGGGATTCAAGAAAATAGATGGTGTGGAACTGAAACAAGAAAAATAAGCCTGGACCTTGTCCCCGAAGACAATTTAAGCTGTGATCTGTAATCTACAAGCAACTCTACAGTGAGGACACCAATGGATGAAGAAGAGTCACTGTATTCTTCTGATGGGTTATCATTGACAACAATTTTTCTTCGTCACTAGAGCTAGTATCTTAAAAAGTTATTAAAAAAACAATTTAAAGAATATTATAATGTAAATATGAAATAATTTTTGTCTAAATAAAAAGAACATGGCAAATACTTAAGAAGCCTCTGGTAATGAGGAAAGAGGGAAGAGGGGGGCACGGGGGAAGGCTGAAGCCATCTCACCATCTTATGTAAAAATCATAGACACAGTCACACTGAAATAAAAAATTAAATAGATGAATAGCCTGACAAATGTTTTTATGAAATTTAAATAATTTAAGAGAGTAACATGGTTGACAAGTGAACAAGAATAACAAATCACTTACAAATGTGTTTTTATACACCCATTTTTTTTTCCATTGCATCAACTGTTAGTGATTCTATGATAGGTTGAAATTTTTCTAAAAAGAGAGATTTTTTTTTAAGGCAGTTATTAGATACCTCTTTAAGTGTCTCCTCTATTTGGAAACTTGCTTTCTGGTGTATCTCTTTTCTCATTTAATAGTTCAAGTTTTTGATTTGCAGAAAAAATCTGGTCACTCCTAAACTAACAATTTATAAACACAGTACACTACAACACAAATGCACAGTTATTCAACTTTAGTCATAAGAACATGAGGTCCCTAATCAGATATAGCTGGTTTACTGAACAGTCTCAAGTCCATAGGGTGCAAATAAGAAATGGTGTTATTGGGGCGCCTGGGTGGCTCAGTGGGTTAAGCCGCTGCCTTCGGCTCGGGTCATGATCTCAGGGTCCTGGGATCGAGCCCCGCATCGGGCTCTCTGCTCAGCAGGGAGCCTGCTTCCTCCTCTCTCTCTCTCTACCTGCCTCTCTGCCTGCTTGTGATCTCTCTCTGTCAAATAAATAAATAAAAATCTTTAAAAAAAAAAAAAAAAAAAAGAAATGGTGTTATTTTCCCTCCTATCCTGCCCCCAGCTGTGCTGTGTTGAATGTCCTTTCCCTGCTGGGTAGTGATTCCTTAATGAGAGACCCTGGACAGAGTCTATAACCTCCTTGGTCACTTCCTGATATTAAAAAACTCAGTCAAGTCCACAAGAAACAGACTCTTAACTACAGAGAACAAACTGATGGTTACCAGAAGGGAGGTGGGGGGGCAGTAAATAGGTGGTGGGGATTAAGGAGGGCACTTGCTGTGATGAGCACCAGGTGTTGAATGGAAGTGTTGAATCACTATATTGTACACGTGAAACTAATATTACACTGTATGTTAACTAACTGGAATTTTTTTTAAAAGAAAAAAAAAAAAAACTCAAGTCCAGTTAAAGATGCCAACTTCAATCCAAAGCAAAGCTTCCCATCTCCCATTGCTGGCTGGGCTCGAGACTGGAAGGACCTGAAGAGGTGAAAGGGGCATCTCTCTGTTCTTCCCCTCTTCCTCCTCTTCCTCACCTCAGAGGAATGATAGGCTTCTGGAAAACAATATCCTCTCCTATTTTCTCCAGGGTGTCTGAATGGGCAAAGGAGAGATGGGGTAGGGGGTCAAGAGTAGCCTTTGTGTCTTCTCTAAATGATGAGACTGCTTCTACAAGTGAGTTCTTCAGGGAGCCCTATCCAGGGCAGTGACCTGAGAGACCAGGATGCTACTTGATCTCTTCCAACGACCATTACCTCATCTGTACTGCGCCTAGCTTCTTACTGCCAGAAAGGAAGGCTAGAGCCAACCACTTTCTCAGCATCCACTTAATCCATAGAAAACACAGTCATCCCTCTATGCCGAGGGCTGGACTGCACGCTGCCCCTCGGCTGCTCCATGCTGAGCGCATTTGTCTCCAGCCCTCTTTTCCCTGTTTAGGAGGGGCAGGGGCAGATCAGTAAGTCTACTGCCTAAGCAAACAGCCAGTCAGAAGTGAAGTGCCAGTGCCCACTTCATGCCCCTGCTCTCAATGAGGGGTTTTCTAGAAACTTCTCTAGCTTGGCTTCAGGGTGAGGAGCCCCTGCAGCGGGGCCTCCTCTGGGCCTGCCTCTCAAACACAGCTGGGAGGGGCTTCTGTGGCTCTACCACCTCTTTGTAAACCCTGAAGGAGTGTTGGTCCCTACCATCCACAGTTTTCATTATAATACTAGGTGTTTTGGCAGCTTTTACATCCAGATTTGGTCCCTAGTCACCAATTCTGAGCAACAGAGAAAGTATCACGCAACATCCTGATACACTAATAAAGAAATAAACAAAAAGCCATGTAATCCCTTCATACTATATGACATGGGGAAATTTCTTGTCATATAACATGAGTTCTTTACCTAAACCCTTGAAATATATGGAAAGTGTCAGGTAAATAACGGCTGCCAGCTTTCCCTTACCTACTTGGCTTGTTCGCTGGCTTCCCCAAGAAACCATTCACACAAGGGAATTCACAATTTTGCTAAGCATTTGTGGGATCTTCAGAAGGGGATCTCACTCAGAGCATTTCACTGAAAAAGTTTCAATTGGACAAGCCTGTTCTGCCGAGTATCTCTTTAACTGGACAACTAGTAGGTTTCCCTCCTTCTTCACCCCAGGGTAACATCGTGGATGTGCAGCCCATGCAGTCACACAGGGCCCTTGCTTGGTTAAATGCTCTGTTGTTGCCTTCTGAAATTCATAATAAATTTGAAGAAGGGGCCAGTATTTTTATGTTGCAGTGGTTCCCTCAAATTATGCAATTTGTCCTGTTCCCCCAGACTTGTCCTTCTGGCTCTTCCCACACTTCCAGTATTCCATTTCTCCCCATGTTTATTAATCAGAGCAGCTCCCATTTTCCACATAAAACCCAAGGGTCAGCCGGTCACACAGGCCTGGGAGGTCTGCTTATATCATACAGCTGATATCAGTATAACTGCACAACTTGTAAGATGTGGTCAAATGCAAATTTATTTTTGTATCCCACTACCTGCTTTAAGATGTAAGGGACAGGAAAGAAGGTATACAGCAATTTTCCTCTGGTCCTGGATGGACGCTTAGACAGATGCCCTGAACCTCACAGGTGTTGAGTGACGTCAGACTCTTGGGTCTAAGTCAAAAATGTGGAGTCTCAATTTCACTGCGATCAACATTTCAGTCTGTGTTCAGTCATCCATTAATTCATTCTCTACTGTTGTCACACCGGCCTGAGTTCGGGGTCAGGACTGTACTCAACTTCTGCCTCCATTCTAGGCTCACCTGATTTCCTCACTCTGGCTGCTTTGTTGAACTCTACTGGGATGGAAGACAGTCTGAGATCAAAGTCAAAGGGATAGGACAGTTCTTACCAGGGTGGATGGATTCACCTTTGGGCCCCATTTCTGGGCCGCTCTCCCTCCACCTTCTGTTGCCCATAACACCTTTCAACTCCCAAGCAGGCCTCAGCTCCGACCTTAGGACTCAACCATCCACTGCACACATGCCCATTTGTCTTCTGAAGGGCCTCTTCAGTAGGATTCCAGATGGTTCTCACAAACCTCTCTTTACCAAAGTCTGGTCACACACGGTTCACCCTCCACACTCCCAACACTCCTCTGTTATCCTGCTGCTGCCAGAGCTTTAGCTTTTTTGGCCTGAAGTTGGGCACCAGTCTTTTGTTTCTCTCAACCACACGGAACACATTTCTTCGTCATACGGAAGCCCCTCCTTGGTAAAGAGTAAGAAGCGTAGTAATCTCTGACACCTGGGCATGGGAAGGGGGCATTCAGAGTGAGGGAACAAAGCTCCTCAAAGAAATCTCTTCATAAACCCAAATCCTACCCTTTTATAATCTCCACATAGGTAAAGGGATTGAGGATTAATGGAACCTCTTGCAAATGGTGATTTCGCTTTGGAATTTTAGTCTGTTAGATTTTGATGTTTGGTTAAAACTTCTTTTTTACATCCTTTGCAACAGTGTTGGAGCTATCCTTACAAGGAATGCTTATACCTGCTAAAAATGTCATTTTCTCTGAATCATTACACATATATATGAATCTTTCTGAAAAAGAGTCCAGAGTTCTTGGGTAAATTCTCAGTGGTGTTTCCATAAAGCTTAAGAATCACTTCAATAGAAGATTTTTATTTCTAGAATAACTTTAAATTAACATCTAATTCAATTTATAAGTAAATATTGTTATCTAATTAGACAATTAAGTGCAGAGAACGTAATGCCAAAACAATCAGAACTACTCAAGTGGCTTAACCTGATCTTCCTCCAAATTCTGACTTTTTACAGTAGCATAAAATGGAAGTGACATGGTAATTATGCCCTTCTCCTTAATGTGCTTTCCTGGGCACATCCCCAAAATATCCCATTCTATACCCTTCCTCCTCTCTTCCAATACTTCCCTTCTTTCCCACATTCCCATATTCCATTTGAATTGGTCCTGACCTAAACCTCAGTCAGCCTGTAAAGTGAGCAAAGTGTAGGGGCTTCGGGAAAGCTGGGATGGGCAACATCAATGATTTTCATGGGAAGTGACTTCCATGTGATCTCAGGTCCACATTTCATACATCACACTATGACAATGACCTTGAGAAATACAAAAAGGAAAAAAAATATACTGACTCTGGGACCAATTTCTCAGTGAGAAAAATGAAAGATCAGTGTTCACCTAACTGTGACCAACAAAATGAAATAGGCGTGAAAGGTGAGAGCACCGGCCTCAGCTTACCTCATGTGTGTTTTCCATTTGTCCTCAAGCTCTTTCTGCAGACATTATGTGACACTCTTCCTTTGGAACTTGCCCTTTTATTTAATGAACACTCCAAACTATGCTTTATTCCTAGAAACAAAAACTTTCATGTTCCTGTACCTCTCCCCCGCTTAGTAATAGTGATGATTTATTGATATGATAACTACGTCTGGTTTAACATCTAATGCTGTTCTATTTTTGTGGTGCTCATTTTATACGTGAGAAGTAAGCTGAGAAAGAACTTTCTGAAGAAATCTGAGCTAAGAAGAGGGGAAAACTGAGACCTGACTTGCACATTGGTGTTCTTACTCCTCTGTCCACCACCCCCAACCATCTCCCCTCTGGCCCTCAAACATTTGAAACATTCAGGAAACATTTGTCAAATTAAGCTTTAAAAAAGGAAAACACAAGTGCACTGAAGCCCAGGAATAAATCCTCAGTGTTTTAGGACACTATATACAGATTTTACAAAGATGGACAGCCTACTTTTGTCTTTCATCTATTATGAAGTTTTCCTCTCATATTATAACACCAAAATAATATGTCTAATCCTATGTCTAGGAAATGGAAGGAATTATCACTCATTGGTTTCTTCCTTTATATAGGAACTATGAAAGGAGTCAAACAGGAAAATCACTATTAGAATCAGGAGTAGAATTAAATTATAATGATATCAATGTCAAATTAATACTCTCTTCATAGAGGTAGAGAAGTATTATTTTAATCCTGAAAAACAATTCTCTCAAAATTTATTTCTGACCAGATTTCTAGGAATTGGCATATTGTGGTTAATAAAACATAAAGTTGTTTCTTTCTTAAAATATGCAATGATAGTAACTACTTACAGAAAGGCACCCACGTAATTTTCAAACCACTTTTAAAATATCATGAATTATCATGTAGCTTTTCCCATGTAATTTAAAGCCCCGAAATAGAAGAGATATTGCAAAATTACTTTTAACCACTAGAGGGCAGAAAACGCTCCGCATTTGTAATTAACCAATTTTTTTTTTTTTTAAGATTTTATTTATTTGAGAGAGAGAGAGAGAGAGCACGAGACAGCACATGAGAGCAGGGTGAAGGCAGAGGGAGAAGCAGAGCAGGCTCCCACTGAGCAACCCTGTACTTAACCAATTTTAAATTCTTACATCTAAAACATCAATAACCACCCCCACCCCCATCACCAAAAAAGTCTTTAAGATCCTCTTGTTTTATACTGTACAGTATACTGTAAACTTAAGGCTTAGTTAACAACTTAAAATTTTTAAACCTAATGTACAATCACCTCAATTCAATAGTTTTTAGGAGGCAAAAGTAAACATTTTTGCAGCCTCAGTCTAGCTATGAGTTAAGGAGTCTTAGCTCTGACTGGCATCAGAGAATTAGTACATCCTTAAGGAAAAGCAGAATACTTTATCTTTTTCTTAAATTTTATTTATTTAAGTAATCTCTACACCCACATGGGGCTGGAGCTCATGACCCTGAGATCTAGAGTCACAAACCTCTCAAACTGAACCACCCAGGTACTCAGAAAAGCAGAGTACTTTAAAAAAAAAAAAAAAAAAAAAGCAGCACCCACTGAGAATCAGCAAAGTTCTATGTTAAAATATCTGTAATGAAATCCAAGGGTTGTATTTATTATAAAATTGAAATAGAATCAGAGGGGGAGACAAATCATGATAGACTGTGGACTCTTAGAAATAAACTGAGGGTTTTGGAGGGAGGGGCTGGGGGGATGGGTGAGCCTGGTGGTGGGTATTAAGGAGGGCACATATTGGGGCACCTGGGTGGCTCAGCCGGTTAAAGCCTCTGCCTTCGGCTCAGGTCATGATCCCAGGATCCTGGGATTGAGCCCCACATCGGGCTCTCTGCTCGGCGGGGAGCCTGCTTCCTCCTCTCTCTCTGCCTGCCTCTCTGCCTACTTGTGATCTCTGTCTGTCAAATAAATAAATAAAATCTTTAAAAAAAAAAAAAAAAGGAAGGCACATATTGCATGGAGCACTGGGTGTGCTGCATAAACAATGAATCTTGGAACACTGAAAAAAATAAATTAATATGTTTTTAAAAAAGAATAAATAAATAAATATGAAAAATAAAAGTGAAATAGTCATTCAAGTCACAAAGTGATCAAAATTAAAATATTTACATTAGAGTCTTCTTTTTTAAGATTTTACTTACTTATTTTTAGAGAGAGAGAAAGAGAGCAAGCAGGGGGAGGAGCAGAGGAAGAGGTACAAGCAGAGTCTGTGCTAAGAGCAGAGCCTGAAGCAGGGGCTCGACCCCCTGACCCTCAGATCATGACCTGAGCTGAAATCTAGAGTCTGACACTCAAGTGACTGAGGCACCCAGGTGCCCCAGACCCTTTAATCCCTGTATGTACCTTCTTTTACCACAAACCAGCTATAGATCTACTTCTGGCAAAGATGTCTTTAGTCTCCTTTTAATATATCTTTTTGATCTAATTAACTTTTATTTCCCTCTCAATTAAGTCATTTGCATTTCAGTAATTAAAGCATTACTCTGTTTGATTAGAAACCACAACCTCTTCACTTTTTCACTCTTATTAATTAAAATGCATCATGCTAAATAAAGCCATTTGGATTTCAGTCTGGGTGGGTGACATTTTAACAACCGCCCCTTCAACCTTCTCTCTCTGTCAATCTTGGCCATGTCCTACATCATAGGACGGCGAGAGGGCAATGGCCCTCTCCTGATAGGGGAATGGGCAGGCATGGAGCCAGGGATTATCCATCACTGAAGTCAGCGATTTCTCTGATGCATGAGCCTTTCACTTGCCAGTCAAACTGGATAAGGCTTTTACCTTGTAGGGTTATGCATGACCTTACTCGAAATACTAAATCATTTCTGAAGTCTTGTTTCTTACCCTAAGTAAACCTGTTCTCCCCACTTTTCAGGTCTATGAGCCCTGTTCGCTCTCATACTAATAAACACAGGAAGTAGTAGAGAAAAGCTGAACGGTAGGACATAAAAAGTCACTTCTTTTAGATTAATGAAAGCAACCTGCTTCTAAAATCAAGGCTAGTCTGAGAAGACAAAGGCTTCTGTGTTATTACCTATTGGTGGAAGTTATACATTGGCAAGTTTAAAAGGAACTTCTAACAATTATAGCTGCTCAGTAATTGACCTGACAGAAGCTATGGAAGTGTGTGTGAGCAAAGACTGGATGGTTATACATCAGGACTTTCCAAGACATCACTTCTGCATAGACTGTGAAGTTGTATTAATTGACTTCCAAACTTTGAGTCTTCTTTTAAGATTAATTTTATGTTTAGAAAGAAATGGGTGTACAAAATTTAAGAAGTCAAAAGAATTCTGTAGTATCTGTATAGGGTGATTGCATCCCAGTTTTCCAGGGATAGTTCTAATTTAGACTTATCCTAGTGTAATTTTAATAGTGCCACCCTCTCACCCATTAAAAAAATGATCTAACAGGATGAAAATTACTGTCTCAAATCCAACTTCATCCACTTCCAATTTCTATTCCCCAGAAGCAACTACTTTCTACTTGTTTAGGATTTTTCCTATATGGTGTCAGGTTTCTAAACAAACAAACAAATGAGCATGATTATACACTTAACTTCATTTAAAAATTACCTCTGAATTCAAAGACAGGAATGAGGTGGGAAGGATATTGACAAACTGTAAGAGATTCCTGGAAGGTACATTGTTCAAAGATTTACTAATCTAAGAATAACTTTTTTTCTTTCACACTGTTGGGATTTTATATCCACCCAAATTCTCAACAAGGTATAGGGGTAGGAAAAACAATGTCAGGCCATTTGTGTTCCAAAGCTCCCCAGAGGGTTAGTCAAGGTTTTTGTCAGGCTGGAGACACAGACAGGCTTCTTCCTCTGCCCAGTCCTGTTTCCTTTCCTCCCTTCCACAGGTGTTGGTCTTTTTTTTTTTTTAAGATTTTATTTATTTATTTATTTGACAGAGAGAGAGAGAGAGAGATCACAAATATGGGGCTCGATCCCAGGACCCTGAGATCATGACCTGAGCCAAAGGCAGAAGCTTAACCCACTGAGCCACCAGGCGCCCCCACAGGTGTTGGTCTTTAACAAACATCTTGTACCTGAAACTCCCTCTCAGCATCTGCTTCCAGAAAACCTTACCTACAGCAAATAGGTAATGGTTTGATAACTCAAAAGGTGCAAAAAGGGAATATGGTGAACCACCTCCCTGCCTCCACTGAGTTCCAGTTACTAGTTCTCCTTCCCAAGGTCAATCAATGTAATGTGGCCAGGTTCTTGTGCATATTTCTAGAAATAATTTAAGCATATATAGGAAATGTGTGTATACACAGATGTATAGACATATATATAATTATTAGAAAATATATCAATTTCTTCCTTTACTAACAAATATCAGCGTACCCTACAACTGTTCTATACTTTTTTTCCCTATATTTTTCTTCCCTTCAGATATATCTCAGAGCTTGTTTGAAGACAATAAGTAAAAAGTATCATCACTGTTTTTAATGACTGTATGGTATTGCATTGTATGGATGTAATAGAACTTAGATGATGGACATTTAGGTTATATCAAATCTTTTCCTGTTACATACAGTGCTGTACTATTGGAGCCCTTTGGGTATGCATGTGTGCAGGCAAAATTCCTAGAAAAGGAATTCTTAGGTCAAAATGCTATCCAATCACAAGTTTGATAGATGTTGGAAAATTTCATTTATATCGTAAATTGCCCTCCAATATATTCCATTTATTGCCTTCCATTTATATTGTACCAATTTAAAAATAAATAAATGAGAGGCTATTTCCCCATATACTTCCTTTATGTGTATCTCAGAATTAATAAAGTCCAGTATAAAATATAAGTAAAAGTAGAAAATTTAAATGTTTGGATAAAAAATATAGAGGTTCTAATATTTTTTCCATGCCCTATTGGATCACCTTGTGCCATCTTGGTAACACTTCACTCCACTTTGGAATCCAACAGCTTACTAAACTGCAGTTTTCTGAGATCAAGGATCAGACTTTTTCAACTTTGCCTCCCCTATGTTGAACATACAGTAGTGGTTCAATTATCATTTATAGAATAAATGAAGTAGTGGAAAAAAAGAATAAATTTGGTAAGCAATAAAAATAAGCATATAAAATCTCTCATTTCGATATGCATATTTACCACCAATCTGTCTTAAAAGTTGTGTGCAAATATATATACACTGTTTGCTACTGAACAACACAGAGGTTAGGGGCACTAAACTCCCAAGCAGTCAAAAATCTGAGTATAATTTTTTACTCCCCCAAACCTTAACTAACATTAGCCTAGTGTTGATCAGAAGCTTTACAAGTAAGCTAAACAATCAGTTAACAGGTACTTCACTATTTTTATTATATACTGTATTCTTAAAGTAAGCTACATAAAAGAAAGTATTAAGAAAATCATAAGAAAGTACTGTACTGTGAAACATCTATGTATAAGTGAACCCACACAGTTCAAATCTGTGGTGTTCAAGGTCAACTATAGCATATATTGGTAAAGTGTATGTGTATGTGTGTGACATATATGTACCACCAAAATGCTCAAAATTCTTTTTACCAATTCCATTTTATACACACACATACACACGCAAACACATTTTCTTTATCTATTCATCAATGGACACTTATGTCTTGGTGATTGTAAATACTCCCACATGAACATAGGGGTCTAGATATCTCTTTGAGATCGTGATTTCATTTCCTTTCAACTCATATTCAAAACTGGAAATGCTGGATCATATAGTAGTTCTATTTTTAATTTTCTGAGGAAACTCCATACTGTTTTACACAGTGGCTGCACCAGTTTACATTCCCATCAAAGTGCACAAGGGTTCCCTTTTCTCCATTCTCACCAACACATGTTATCTCTTGTCTCTTTGATAATAGCCATTCTAAAGGGTATGACATCATTTCTCACTGTGGTTTTTATTTGCATTCCCCTGATGATTAATGACCTTAACCACTTTTTCATGAACCTGTTGTCC
Organism: Enhydra lutris kenyoni; assembly: GCF_002288905.1. Classification (NCBI taxonomy): domain Eukaryota; kingdom Metazoa; phylum Chordata; class Mammalia; order Carnivora; family Mustelidae; genus Enhydra; species Enhydra lutris. The sequence continues at coordinate 25,489,066 of NW_019154100.1, read as the reverse complement.
ATTTGAATGTGTCCTTTGGAAAAAATGTCTATTCAGACCCCTTGCCCATTTTAATCAGATTGTTTGGGGGTTTTTTGTTTCTTTTTCTTTCTTTTTTTTTTTTTTCTTTTTTTTGCTATTGAGCTGTATGAGTTCCTTATATATGTAGACTATTAACCCCTTATCAGATATGTGGTTTGCAAATGTTTTCTACCATTCCACTGGTTGCCTTTTCATTTTCTTGATCATTCCTTTTGCTGTGCAGAAGCTTTTTAGTTTAATGTAGTTCCACTTATTTATTTTTGCTTTTGTTGCTTGTGCTTTTGATGTCATACCCACAAAATTGTTGCCAGGACCAATGTCAGGGAGTTTTTTCCATGTTTTCTTTTAGGAGTTTTATGGTTTTAGGCCTTAAGTCATTAATCTATTTCAAGTTCATTTTTGTGAGTAGTAAAAGGGTCCAGCTTCATTCTTTGTGAATTTTCCCAGCACCATTTTTTGAAGAGACTATCTTTTCCCATTTGATTGTTTTTGGCTCTTTTGTCAAATATTAGCTGACATATATGAATGGGTTTAATTCTGAGCTTTCAATTCTGTTCTGTTGGTCAGCGTGTCTGTTTTTATGCCTATACCATACTGTTTTGATCATTAGCTTTGTAATATAGTTAGAAATCAGAACATGTGATGTCTCTAGCTTTCTTCTTCTCAGAATCACTGTGGCTACTCAGGTTCTTTCGAGCTTCCATAAAAATTTTAGGATTGTTTTTTCTATTTCTTTTAAAAATGCCACTGGAATTTTGATAGAAATTGCATTGACTATGTACATGGCTTTGTAGTATGGACATTTTAACAATATTAGTTCTTCTAATCCATGAATATGGAATATCTTTCCATTTACCTGTTTGTGACTTCTTCGATTTTTCATCATTGTCTCATAATTTTCATTACAGATCTTTCACCTTGTTGGTTAAATTTATTCCTATGTATTTTATTGTTTTTGATGCTATTGTGAATGTGATGGTTTTCTTTATTTCTTTTTAGATAATTTGTTAGTGTATAGAAATTCAAATAATTGTATATGTTGATTTTGCTTCCTGCAACTTTACTAAAGTCATTTATTAGTTCTAACAACTCTTCAGTGGAGTCTTTAACATTTTCTACATATAATATCACGTCACCTACAAACAGAGATCATTTTACTTCTTCCTTTCTGGTTTGGATTTCTCTTACTTCTTTTTTGTGCCTGGTTGTTCTGGCTAGGACTTCTAGTACTATGTTGAGTAGAAGTGGTGAGAGTAGGAATCTTGTCTTTTTCCTAATCTCAGAGAAAATGTTTTCAACCTTCCACTACTAAGTACGTTAACTCTGGGATTGTCTTATGTGGCCTTTATTATATTGGGGTATACTTCTCCTAGATCTAAGTTGTTCAATTTTTATTATGGATTAATGTTGAATATAATCAAATGTTTTTTCTGCACCTATTGAGATTATCATATGATTTTTATCTTTTATTCTGTTAATGTGATACATCACATTTGTTGATTAATATCTACTGAACCATTCTTACATCCCAAGGAAGAATCTCACTTGATAAGATACTTTTTTTTTAAACATTTTTTTTATTTATTTTCAGCATAACAGTATTCATTGTTTTTGCACCACACCCAGTGCTCCACGCAATCCGTGCCTTCTCTAATACCCACCACCTGGTTCCCCCAACCTCCCATCCCCCCACCTCTTCAAACCCTTCAGATTGTTTTTCAGAGTCCATAGTCTCTCATTGTTCACCCTCCCTTCCAATTTCCCCCAACTCCCTTCTCCTAACTCCCCATGTCGTCCATGCTATTTGTTATGCTCCACAAATAAGTGAAACCATATGATAATTGACTCTCTCTGCTTGACTTATTTCACTCAGCATACCCAACTTTTGTAGCAACATGGACGGGACTGGAAGAGATTATGATAAGATACTTTTAATATGCTATGGAACTTAGTTTTGTAGTATTTTGTTGAGAATTTTCGCAACTATATCTACCAGGGATATTGGCCTATAATTTTCTTTTCTTGTAATGTCCTTATAAAGCTTTGGTAGCAGGGTAATGCTGGCCTTGTAAAATAAGTTAGAGAGTGTTAACCCTCTTCTATTTTTCTTTTCAAAGAGTTTGAGAAGGACTGTTGTTACTTCTTCTGTAAATTAGCTTCATAGATTTTGCCAATGAAACTATCTGGTCCTGGGCTTTTCCGTGTTATGAGGTTTTTGATTACTGATTCAATCTCCTTATTATTGATCTGTTCAGATATTCCATTACTTTCTGACTCAGTCTTGGTAGGTTGCATGTTTGTAGGAATTTATCCATTTCTTCTAGGTTATCCACCTTGTTGGTGTACAATTATTCATTGTAGTTTCTTATGTTCCTTTGTATTTCTGTGGTATCAATTATAATGTCTCCTTTTTCATTTATAATTTTATTAACTTGGGTCCTCTCTCTTTTTTCTTGGCTAGTCTAGCTAAAGATTTGTCAATTTTGTTCATCTTTTCAAAGAACCAACTCTTAGTTTTGTTAATCTTTTGTATTGTTCTTCTATTCTCTATTTAGTTTATTTCCGCTCTAATGTTTATTATTTCCATCCTCCTGATTACTTTGGGTCTAGTTTGCTCTTTTTCTAATTCTTGAGGAACTAGTTAGGTTGTTCATTTAAGGTTTTCTTTTTTCTTGATGTATGCATCTATCATTATAAACTCTTAGAACTGCTTTTGCTGCATATCCTACATTTTGGTATGCTGTGTTTTCATTTTCATTTACCTCAAGGTATTTTTTATTTCTTTTTTGTTTCTTTGACCCGTTCATTGCTCAGAAGTGTTCTGTTTCATTTTCACTTGTGAATTTTCCAATTTTCTTTCTATTATTTATTTCTAGTTTCATACTATGGTGATCAAAAAAAAAAAAAAAGATAATGATTCAAATCTTTTTAAATACTTCTTTTGTGACCAAACATATGGTCCATTCTGGAAATGTTCCATGTGCATTTAAGAAAAATGTGTATTCTGCTGCTGTTGGATGAATGTTGTTCAAATCACTGTTTCCTTTTTGAGTCTCTGTCTGGATGATCTACTCATTGTTGAGAGAGAGGTCTTAAAGTCCCCTGCTGTTATTGCATTGTTGTTTATTTCTCCTTTTAGTTCTGTTTGTATTTGCTCTGTGTATTTAGGGGCTCCGATGTTGGTTGCATAAATATTTACAATTGTATCTTCTTGATGAATTGAAACCTTTATTATTTTTATAATGATCTTGTCTCTTTAGTCCATTTTTAGCTTAAAGTCCTTTTGTCTAAGTAAAGCTATGCCTGCTGTCTTTTGATTATCATTTGCTTGAAGTATCACTTTCCAGCCCTTCACTCTCCATCCATGTGTGCCTTACAGTTAAGTGAATCTCTACTGAGCAGCATATTATTGGGTCTTTTTTTATCCATTCATTCTATGTCTTTAGATTGAAGAATCCAATCCATTTATTTTAAAAGCAATTATTGGGGGCGCCTGGGTGGCTCAGTGGGTTAAAGCCTCTGCCTTCGGCTCAGGTCATGATCCCAGGGTCCTGGGATCGAGCCCCGCATCGGGCTTTCTGCTCAGCGGGGAGCCTGCTTCTCCCTCTCTCTCTCTGCCTGCCTCTCTGCCTACTTGCAATCTCTCTCTGTGTCAAATAAATAAATAAAATCTTAAAAAAAAAATAAAAGCAATTATTGATAAGCAAGGACTTACTATTGACATTTTGTTCACTTTTTTCTGACTGCTTTGTAGATATTCTTTCCTGCTTCTTCTCTTGCTGTCTTCCTTTGTTATTTGATGACTTTTTGTGGTAGTATATTTGACTCTTTTATCATAATCTTTTGTACATCTAATCCAGATTTTCTTTCGTGGTGCCATGAGATGCACACAAAATACCTTATAATATCCTATTTTAAGCTAATAGCAACTTTGGTAGCATTACAGAAACCTTACACTTTTATTTCTTCCCCAATCTTACATTTTAGGTTATTGATGATATAATGTACATCTTTTCATATCATGTATCCAGTAACATATTATTGTAGATATGGCTATTTTTAATACGGGTTTTTAAACTTTTAAACAAGAGTTGTAAGTAAATTATGCACCACCATTACAATATTAGAAAATCTGACTTTGACTATATGTTTACCATTACCAGTGACTTTTACAAATCACTTGTTTTATTATGTTAATTAGCGTCCTTTTATTTCAGTGCGAAGAATGCCCTTTGGCATTTCTTGTAAGTCATATCTAGTGGTGATAAACTCCCTCAGCTTTTGTTTCTCAGGGGAAGTCTTTTTCTTCCCTTAATAAAGTACAGCTTTGCCAGGTATAGTATTCTTGGTTGACAGTCTTTTTTCTTTCAATATTTTAAACCTATCATACCACTCTCTTCTAGACTGCAAAGTTTCTGTTCAGAAATCTGCTTATAGTCTTATGGGGGTTCCTATGTATGTGACAAGTCATTTTTCCTGCTTTCAATATTCTTTGTTCCAAATTTTGACAATTTAATTATAATATCTTAATGTAGCCCTTTATGGGTTCAACCTATTTCGGGTTGTTTAAACCTCATGAATCTGGATGCCAATTTCTCTCCCCAAATTTGGGAAGTTTTCAGCCATTATTGCTTTAAAAAGGACTTTCTGGGGGTGCCTCGGTGGCTCAGTCAGTTAACCATGTGACTCTTAATTTCAGCTCAAGTCATGATCTCAAGGTTGTCACATCAAGCCCTGCATTGGGCTCCACACTCAGCAGAGTCTGCTTGTCCCTCTCTCTCTTCTCCTCCAACTCACTCTCTTAAATAAAATCTTAAAAAAGAGAGAGAAAGAGAGAGAGGGAGATTTTCTGTCCCTTTCTCTGTCCATTCTCCTTATGGGATTTCCATTTTACTGTTTCTCTTGATGGTATCTCATAAGTCCCATGGGCTTTCTTCACTCTTTTTCATTCTTTTTTCTTTTTGCTCCTCTGACTGGATAATTTCAAATGCCCACCTTTAGTTCACAGTTTCTTTCTTCTGCTTAGTCTGCACAGTCAAGTGGGCTGTTGAAGCTTTCTATTAAATTCTTCAGTTTAGTCATTGCATTCTAGTTCTAGGACTTCTGTTTGGGGTTTCTATGGTTTCTATTTCTTTGTTGAACTTCTCATTTTGTTCATGCATTGTTCTAATTTTGTTTAACTTTTTGTTTGTGTGTTCTTATAGTTCACTGAATTTCTTCAAAGGATTATTCTGAATTCTTTATCAGACAGTTCATAGATCTCCATTTTTTAAGGGTCAGTTATGGAACCTTTATTAGTTTCCCTTGGTCATGTTTCCCTGATTCTTCATGATCCTTGATTCCCTACATTAGTATCTATGCATTTGAATAGCAGTCTCTTCTTCAATACTTTACAGGTTCACTTCAGCAGAGAAAGACCTTCACTAGTCAGCTCAGGTAGACTGGATGGGCCAGCTGCCACAATCTTTGAGCAAGTGGGCTTGCTATCAGGGTCTCTAGTTGAACAAGGCCACTGCTTATGCTCTGAGGATAGCAGGGGGGAGGGTGCCACTGGCTGAGCTCCAGGGTAGACCTCCTGGCTGAGCTACATGTCAAGCAGGGTTGTTGGCTGGGCTCTCTCATGGAGTGGGGCTGTTGGCTGTGCTTCATAGTCAGATGTGGCCCCTAGTTGGGCTCTGCAATCATCTCTGGTCAGGCAAGGTCACAGTTAATGTTCCATGGTGGGTGATGCCACTGGTTGAACTCCATAGTTGGACAGGGCTGTGGGCTGAGCTCTGCAATTGTTCCTGGTTGGATTGGCTCTCAAGACTGTGCTTTCCAACTGGATGCTGCTGCTGACTGGCCTCTGAGTTCAGGTGGGACTGCAGGCTGAGCTTCAGGGTTGGACAGACCTCAGGTTGGTTCCTATGAATAGGTAAGGCCACAGGCCCTGAAATTGGGCAAGACTACAAGCTATGCTTCATAATTAGGTAGGCTGCTGGCAATGCTCTATGGTCAGAAGGGGCCTCCAGCTCTATTCTGCACTTTGGTGGAGGTAGATAGTGTACACTGAGGTCTGACAGAATCACTGGCTGGGTTCCCTGTTAGGCAATGCCATGGACTGGGTCCAGCAATTGGGTTGGGCTGTAGCCTGGGCTCCACACTGGGCAATAATGTAGGCTTGACTCCCTAAGGTCACTGTTCACACTCCCTGGTTATATGGGTTGGGGCCAGAGCTATACTTAATAGTTGGGCAAAACTGCTGACTTAGTTCCCTGCCTGTGCATGGCTGTAGGAGGAACTCTGTGGTTGCCTGGACTTCCTGATCAGGTGGGATTGGAAGCTATATTCAAGAATTGGGTGGGGATGGAAATTTGCTTCCCTGCCTGGGGTGAGGAGGCATAGAACAGACTCAACAGCTGGTAAAGCCTGTTAGCTAGGGATCCACATGAAGCAAAACGGCCAACGAAGTTCCCTTCCAGACAGGGCCACTGGCTAGGATCTCTGCTCAAGCACCACTGCAAGCAGGAATGTGGTTTGCCAAGTTCGGAGCTTTGGTTCCTATAAGCCTTACCCTCTTCATCTCTATCCTATCCCCAATGGTTGAGCCCCACAGATTCTCCCAGCCATCTCTGTGAGGCAAGACCCAAGTGAAGCAGGGGAAGCATCCCACAATGCTCAGAGCATCCCACATCCCCTGGGAAGCATCCCACAATGCTCAGAGGCTGGATGTTCACCTGGGACTCTGTATTTTCCCCCACTGGTGAAACCATAGGCCCTGGTGGGACCTCAGTGCCTCCAGGCATGGAGGGGTAATACAATCAGAGTGCAGTCACTCCTTCTACTCTCCTAATGATGTTCTTCTCAATCTCTTTGTGACATGGATGTGCTTCAGCCTCATCCCAGGATTCTGTGATTTTCACAATGTCTTGTCTATGGATAGTTGCTAGTTGGTCTTCTTATATAAGGGGACTGAAGTGAAGAGTGGCCTATGTCACTGTATTGATTATGTCACTTTTTCAGTTGTGTTTAATTTAAATAAATGCTATGGTGCTTTAGATCTCATTGTTTCTTTTTTATTCAACAGTTTTTCTTTCCTATGTGTGATACAGTATGTATAGTTAGAAAAACAGAAACCAAACCAGGCATTTCAGCAGAGGGAATTTAATATAGAAAAGTGATGACAGAGATGTACTGAAAGAACAAAACAAGAATAGAAAAAAACAAAACAAATAATAATGACAATAGGCTGGGGAAGCAGAGGATAAATTAGGGGTTATCAGGCCCTAGAAGCTCATGAATCTTAGACTCTGACCTGTGAGGGAGGCTCTCACACACACAGCAAAATCCAGGCCTAGAATAGCTGCTGGAAGCACAAAAGCTGAACAAAGATTCTGGACACTGAACAGTGCTGGGGACACACTGGAGTTCAGGCCTACGGAGACTGAAGGGAATTTGGTGAACATTCTGGCCATTCAGCTAAGGCCCTTTTATAAAGGGACAAACAGGGGCAAACTTGAAATAGACCCTTAATAAACCCTAAAACCAAGTCTCATACATGCTGGTAATTTAACTGCCTGCCAGAACAAAACTCAATACTCTTTCAACACCAATAACATAATCCAAAGGATGATTCCAAAGTACCTCACTTGAAAAAGTGACAGAGGTAAAACCCGGACCTAAAGGAAATTTAATGGAATGACCAACATCAAACCTACCAATGAGTGTGAACTAGAACTGTACCATTATACTATGAGCCAAGTGTTTTCTAGGCATCAAAGGTTTCCTAAGCACAAAAATATATCAAAGAGATTTTTTTTAAGATTTTATTTTTATTTATTTATTTGACACAGAGAGAGAGAGAGTAAGAGAGAGAAAGAGCAAGCGAGAGAGAGAACACAAGCAGGGGGAATGGGAGAGGGAGAAGCAGGCTTCCCACCAAGCAGAGAGCCCAATGCAGGCCTCGATCCCAGGACCCTGGGATCATGACCTCAGCTGAGGGCAGACACTTAACGACTAAGCCACCCAGGCGCCCCTCAAAGAGATTTTAAATAGTTCCCCACCACAGTGTAGTATTAAAAAATAAACCAAGTTATAAAATATAATAATAAAAAAGGCTTTCCCTATTTTCAAGACTCAACAAGACACAACTAGCTTAATCCAATGGCAAATATTCAACCCAATTCAACAGCTTTACTCAGCACCTACCTAGGTGTTTCCAGAATTATTCAGCCCACTGGCATTGGTTCCAAGGAGGGAACACCCAAACAATTATTCTTTTCATGGGCATTTAAGAGCCTATTAGGTACTAAGTACTAAAGGTATGCATTGGGAACCAAAATGAATCAAAATACACTATTCCTGCTTTTTAGGAACTCCTATATTATGGAGAGAGGTAGACATATAAACCAATAGGTACTGCAATGTAAGTGTTGTAATACAAGAGGCAAGCACTAAAGGGGAAGACATGAGGGTGCATTTAATTTTCCACAGAGAAGAAAGGAGTATCAGGAGAGCAGAGAAGAGCATAGCTTTGATGTCCAAACAAACATGGATCATTTTTTGTATATGTCAAATGAGAATAGTATCTACTTCAGAGGGCTGCTGTGGGATTTAAATTACATACACCTACACACACACACACAAATTCTATCATAGCACCTGGCACATAGTATATGTTAAATAAATTATCATTGCTAAGATGTGCAAATTATCAATTTATTGGTTCTCCATTCTAAATTCACTCTTCTTTGCCCTGTGTTTTGTGGTAATGGACTTGGATCCTGCAAAAGCTTCTCCTTTGTTAGGTGGCAGAATTTTAAGCTTCATCAATAGATGGCACTGGAATGACCCTGCAAGGCAAAGGTAACAGTATAAGACACTTCTGTTTCAGGTAATGATCCCCTATTATTATTATTATTCATCACCAGAGCCTGTAAGCCACATAGAAGAGTCCCAGCTGTGCCATTAGACCATTCCCTCTCTACCAGCAGCTATCTCCAGCCCATACCCTCCAGGCCACCTCTAAAGGCCAGTTCTGGCCAATTCACGCCCTCCAACAAGACTAGACCTCTCCTAGAGAACAGTGCCAATCTATACCTTTGGCAAGTTTTTTCTCCATCTGAAGGCTGTGTATAGCTATGACATGCACACTGTCTTCCAAGAAGTTTAAATCTCCCCTTTCAGTAATGACCCAGCTTCTACTAGTTAATACTCCTTTATATTAAATTTGTCCTGCTCAAAAATGGGTATGGCTTCTGTCCCTCACTGAACCCTGACTCACAGATAAGGTTTACCAAAAACAATGAAACTTGGTATGAGGAAATGGCAGGGGGAAAGGTATGGAGACCAGAAAAAGGGCTAAGTCAAGAAACTGCAAAAAGAAAAAAAAAAAAAAGAAACTGCAAAAAGCTCAATATAATCGACGGGTAGGCTGCCTGTGGCTAAGAGTTGAGAATGAAAAGATTATGATACAATTTCTCAGTTAGCTGTCACTCTGTGAGTAACAGGGTTGTGTCATAGATTTCAAGCAAGAAACATGTCAGATTTGCATTTTACAAAAATCTCCCAGGTGGTAGTGTAGAGAATAATAGGATGAAGCTAAAACTTGGAAGGAGGCAAAGTATAGAACCCTGTGACTGATGTCTCTAGAACTCACTAACATTTCCAGTTCCCTCTTTGTCTAGGTACACGGGAACAGGAAATATCTCAGGCCACACCCCATAATTTCCTGGGGCCACTGAAATGTTTAGAAACTGATGCAAATCACTTATGAGTTAGAAACAGTTAAGAGCTGGTGCTTAATTATCTACACTCCCTTCTTTTTTTTTTTTCCTAAGAATTTATTTACTTGACAGACAGAGATCACAATTAGGCAGAGAGGCAGGCAGAGGGGGGCAGGGGAAGCAGGCTCAGTCACCTGTCTACCTATCTGAATAATGTTCATTTCTTCTCCTAGTTTAGTTACAATGTCATCAAAATATTCTGCATCTTAAATACTACATTGTAAAGTGAACCACTAACAAACACCCTAATTAACATTAAAATATTAAAACATTCTAACATTTTAAAAGATAAGAAAGAAAAAAATCATGTAATATATACAAACATTACATAACAAGTGCTTGGTTATCTATTACTGGACTTGGTGGTTTTAAAGAACAACTGTTTTATTACCTTGTGCTTCTGTTGGTTGACTGAGATCATATGGGCAGTTCTTCCCCTGGTCTCACCTAGGGCCTCTCACATGGTTACAGTCAGATGACAGGTGGGATTGGAGTCATCTCTTCAGATAACAGGAACATCATAACAACAGGGTCTCTCTCCCTCTTCATGCAATCTTTCCATAGCGTCTCTCCAGTAAGGTAGTCAGACTTATTTCATGGTCGTTCAGAGCTCCCAAAAGCAAATGCTCCAAGAAGGAGAAAGTGGAAGTGGCCAGTCCTCTTAAAGACCAGGTCTAGAATTGGTACAACCCCACTTCTAGTGCATTCAAGTGGTTAACATGAGTCACAGACCAGCCCGTACAAATGAAGGTGGGAAGTACACATGAGCATTAATAGCAGGAGCTGTGGTTCACTGGGAGCCATCTTTGGAGCCTAGCCCACCTAGACTAGGAAGAAAATATACAGCATGACTACAGTCCTCATTTCCATAATTCTTGAGGCTAGAAGTGCAAGAGTGTTTGCCTCCCAATGCTGCACCTACACATTGGATTATAATTGGTCCCTGGCTCCATATCTCCAGAGACTGCAGGCACTGGGACAATCCCTGACACATTCTACGCAATTAGGGATTATTTACTAAATAAGGATATTTTATAAATATTTGCATTTATGTCGTTTCAATGACTATGTAGTTCCTTAGCTACTCAAGGCAAAAAACTCAATTTACTATTAATTAAAGTGTCATTAAACTCATTTGTAATCAGTTTAATTTTAAAGCCAGCAGAATATGTACTCCAGGGTTCTGGGATGGAGCCCACTTCAGGCTCCCAGGGAGCCTGCTTCTCCCTCTCCCTCTGCCACTCCCCTTGCTTCTGCTCTCTCCCTGTCCCTGTCTTAAACAAGCAAACAAACAAACAAATAAACAAATAAATAAATCTTTATAAAATACTCATGAAATCACGATATCAAAAAGATATCTGTATACCCCATGTCTGCTACAGCATTATTTATAATAGCTAAGACATGGAAACAACCTAAGCATCCATCAACAGATGAATGGATAAAGAAAATGTGGCACACACACACACACACACACACACACACACACACACAAGCTATTCAGCCATTAAAGAAAGAAATCCTGCATTCACAACGAGGCATATGGATCTTGAGGGAATTATGCTAAGTAAAATAAGACAGAGAAAGATAAATACTATATGTTCTCACTTATATGTGGAATCAAAACAAACAAACAAACAAACAAACTCATAGAAAAGGAGATCAGATTTGTAGTTGCCAGAGGCAGGGGCTGAGAGGTGAGGGAATCAAGGGAAGGTAGTGAAAAAGTACAAATTTCCAGGTATGAGATAGATAAGTACTGGGATGTAATGCACAACAGATGACTAGAGTTAAGGCTATATGGTATATTTGAAGTTGCTAAGAGAGCAAATCCTAAGAGATTTCATCATAAGGAAAAAAAAGTCCTTTTTATAACTAAACATGGTGATAGATGCTAACAACTAAAATTATTGTGATAATTATTTCATAATATACACATGTAGAAGTCATTATGCTGTACACCTTAAATTTATACAACGTTATATGTCAACTATATCAAAACTGGGGGGTGGGGGGCGCCTGAGTGTCTCAATTCGTTAAGTGTCTGCCTTTGGCTCACGTCATGATCCCAGCGTCCTGGGATGGAGTCCCATATCAGGCTCCCTACTCAGCAGGAAGCCTGCTTCTCCCTCTCCAGCTCCCTTGTGCTTATGTTCCTTCTCTCGCTCTCTCTCTTTCTCTCGCTCATAAATAAAATCTATTGGGGGGGATAAAAAAAAAAAACGAGGGATGGGAATTTTTTTAAATACTGCTGTCAAGAAGTACCAGATATCTCAAAACCTTATTTGGTTCATTATCAAATACCACTTATTTAAAAGTCTCTATAACAGATTTAAAATAAATGTTATAGAGTATAACTAGTAATTTACTTTATTTATACTTCCTATATATTATTTCCTTGAAGTTTAAAGGTCTAACTTTAGTGGTTTGGAATTTTTGTCAACCCAGCCACAGTATTCTATGCATATATTTTTTTCAATACCAAATTTTATTTTCCTACTGGAAGGATTACTGGTGACTCAAAGAATATATTAAGATAAATGAGGTGATGAAGGAGATCAACCTGACGGGAGAAGCAGAAAAGTGATCTGAGGCTACTGACTCCACTGGTGGTGGTGATACAGCTAAGAAGTCAGTTATTTTGAGCACCCCTCCGTTAAGTGGCTACTTTGCGTTGTTGGGGTCACATATATAACACCTGATGGCTGAGGCTGTATGAGTGCAGTCAAAAAAAGCCTAGAATAAGGAGCATGATCAAGTAGACCCAGTCTTTTTTTTTTTTTTTAAGATTTTATTTATTTATTTGACAGAGAGAGATCACAAGTAGACAGAGAAGCAGGCAGAGAGAGGGAGGGAAGCAGGCTCCCTGCCAAGCAGAGAGCCCGATGCGGGACTCGATCCCAGGACCCTGAGATCATGACCCGAGCCGAAGGCAGTGGCTTAACCCACTGAGCCACCCAGGCGCCCCAAGTAGACCCAGTCTTAAAATCTTCAAGAACCTTTCAGATAGGGAAGGATTTCCAAAGAGAATACTTGTTTTATAAAGATCTGACAATGAATTTTTTTCTTACCTATAAATTTTATTTGGAAATAGCAAAGTTAAAAATAAGTAAATATATTTTCCTACCCTTTACTCCGATTTGACAGAAAATAAAATTTCAAACCCAGTAGAACCTATAGACTATCACCACATATCCTGGTCAATCAACCCATTGTTGCCCTAACTTCCCTGGTATCACAACCATTCACATACACACGAACACGTGGCTAGTGATGCAGCTTCAGGAGATATGCCTGATTAAATCTATTATGCTCAATTATTACCTCCCAGGAAGAATCAAGCCATAAGAAAACAGGACAAAGGTCAAGCACAACAGAAAGGTGGAATATGGAAATTACTGGAAGGATGGGCGCAGGAAAGAAGCTGAGCGGACAGGGAATTTAATGGGAAGGAATTTAAAGGGAAACCCTGAAAACCCCAGAGCAGCAAAAAAGACAATATAAAATTTTTAAAAAGGTTAAGATGGACTTCCACAAGAAGGTTTTTTTGGGGGGAGGGTGTGTTTAAAGGGGGTAAAGATATAAGCAAACCACCTAATTCACAACTCTATCTCCAGCAGTATTTACTCTTGCAAGCTTAGTGGAGTTGTGGGAGAGGTGTGGGAACTAAGAAGTTGACCAAGAATATAAAATGACTACTTTGCCTATTCCAATGCACCTTTCTTTCCCTCACATCAGCTAACGTTCACCTAGAAGGCACAGCATAAAAATGAATACCACTGGTCGGCTGATCTGATCAAAACATTTTAAAAGGGGGGGGGGGCGACGAGGACACTGTCACCCCTCCCTTCTCAGAGGTGGTGATCACTCTTAGCCCCCACATCCTTCTGTATTCCTGCAGGCTGGGTTCTAGCCTCTCCCCAAACCTAAGCTTTCCACACCCCCATCCTTCTGGGGAGCCCAGTTTATCAATCATCAGAGAAACTCGCGCCTCTTTAAGTACAGAAACGTGGTTCACATTTGTTGCGGGGTGGGGGCTGCCAAAGGCAGGGTCGCTGTTATCAGGTCATCGAGGTGGGGCTAGATCCTTAGGAACTGCATAGGGCATGCATGCCAGTTCACCACGTCCGCACCCACCCAGGGGAGGAAGAGCTGAGGTTCTCACAGGGCGCAATCCCTCGAGCAGTGTGCGGAGTCCTGCGAAGCCACCTTGGATGTGGTGGCGTCACTCTTCCCCCATTCCAGCAAGGGGAGGTGGAAGGGGAACATGGGTTAGACGCTCTCGCCTCATCAGGGTGTCCTCTGGCCCTCTCTCCTGGCCCTGTGCTCGTCTCTGCCCGGTCCACACAAGCGAACGCCTCGGCCAGGGGAAAAGCCTAGAACACGTAGCCCACGAAGTAGAACATGAAGCCGCCACCCGAGGACGCCCGGGGACAGAGCAGGGCGAAGCGTTGGCGCGGAGCCGGCGCGCGGGGGAGGGGGCGGTGCCTGGGGCTCCGGAAGAGTTCCTTTCACCTCTACCCTGAGCCTCCAGCCCTTCCTCCACGCTTCCAGTCCCACTTCCGATTCCTACAAGTCGCAAGTCGCGGATCTCCTGGGCTCGCTTCCCGCGAACCCTCTAAGAGCCGCCCCCTGCCCCGCAAGAATGCATTACCTAGTGCCACGGTCACGGCTGCCGTCACAGGCATCCTCAACCCCACCCCTGGCCTGTCCGCGGTCCCGCTCTCTCTCTCTCTCCCACCCGCACCTGCCCCCAGCCTGCAAGCTCCCCGGGCCCGCAGGTGCGGACGACAGCGGGATTCCACGCCCCGCAGAGGCCCACCAGCTTTGGGGAGGATAAGGGGAGACCAGTCCAGGGCCGCTCCCAGGCCGATGTCCCAGGTGCGTCCGAACCCTCGAGTCACACTGCTTGGCGGGACGCTGAAGGCCCGGGAGACACGTGGCCCCAGCCAGGGTGCCTCCTTGGCTCCCCTGTCTAAGTCTGAGGGAGAGGGTGGGATTCTAAGCCCTTTGGGATCCTGCCTGCGCTGCGCCCCTGCCTCTCCACCTCTCTGCAAAGAGCTTCTCTCATTCCGGATCCCTGAAACCTTTAGAAGCACACTGCTGAATCTGTTGGATGATTCTGCCTGCTTTTTGGAAATATTATACTGTGGGGAGGAAGTGGGGGGGTGGTGGGGGTCAACTGAGCTTTCTTGAATAGTTATGGTAAATTTTGAGGCAAAAAATATAATTTCAGTCGATGTCCCTACAGTAGTGGCCTTTTATGGATATGAGCCTACATGTCATCCACAAAGTGTTTAGACTGTACTTAGGAACATCTTCCACTTGTGGATTTGTTTCCATTGAAAATCATTTCCATAGAATTTAAGCTGCTATTAATTACTGATGTGACAATCTGAGGGTCCACAGACAGCCTTAGTGAAGAAGGAAGTGATTTTTATGCAGTGTTGACCACGAGCAGTATAAAGTATGTTCCCTGCCTTCCCTGAGGGAGTCTTTGTGATAGTGACCAAGTCAAGCTGACTGCCAAAGTGTGCCCTCCTTTTCTCTTCCAGTCTGTGCCATCTTAGTCAAGAAACATGGAGGTAATTCACGGCAGGCCCTATTGTTGCAGAGAGCTTGAAGGAGCTGACATACTGTCCAATACCTTCTACTCTAATGAATTGCACACTCCGCTACAAACAACTGTTCGTCCAACTGCCTCAGAGGACAGGTAAAACAAAAACTAGAGAACATAAATAAGTAAAAAGGGCTTTAATACATTAGTTTATTTTTGTATGTGATATATGTGGGGAAAAAAACATTCAGTTAGGGGGCTTTCTGTTTTCACATCATAGGGACAGCATAACATGACAATTAACTATAAGGTATCCATATCTGTTAGGAAATTGATCAAAAGTAAGTTGGCATATTTTTGCAAGACAGACATCAATTTTATCCACTACATTCTAGAACTCCAGAATGATCAGATCCAGAATGATCCTTCATTTGAAAATTAATCTGGTTTTTTTTTTAAAAGATTTTATTTATTTGACAGAGATCACAAGTAGGCAGAGAGGCAGGCAGAGAGAGAGGGGAAGCAGGCTCCCTGCTGAGCAGAGAGCCCAATGTGGGGCTCCATCCCAGGACCCTGAGATCATGACCTGAGCTGAAGGCAGAGGCTTAACCCACTGAGCCACCCAAGCACCCCCAAAATTGATCTGTTTTAATCAAACTTTTTATTTTATAAGGAGTAGTGTAGTGGTTCCCTAACATCCCCTAATACCATCTGTTCAAAAACAGTACCAGAATCTGTTATTCACAGTTGCTACCTAAATATTTGCTTTATTGAATTTCCTGTAACACATTAACTACAAATTATTATTAAAATTGCCCCTAATGTATATTGAGTAATTACTGTGAGTGGGCACTGAACCAAATGCTTTGAATGTAGCAGTCCTTTTAATCCTCACAGCAACCCTGTAAATACTGTCCATTATCCTCATTTTACATATGAAGTAACAGGTACAAACAAGTAATTTTCCAAGATCTTAGGGCCAGCTTTCTTTCTTTTTTTTTTTTTTTTATTATTTTTTTTTAAAGATTTTTATTTATTTGACAGACAGATCACAAGTAGGCAGAGAGGCAGGCAGAGAGAGAGAGGAGGAGGAGGCAGGCTCCCTGCTGAGCAGAGAGCCCGATGTGAGGCTCGATCCCAGGACCCTGGGATCATGACCTGAGCCAAAGGCAGAGGCTTTAACCACTGAGCCACCCAGGCACCCCAGGGCCAGCTTTCTGTATTTACTTGAATCATTTTGAGGCTCTCCCCCTCCAAAAAAAATCTCAAAACACTTGGACAGTGAAAAAATAGCCTGTGTGGTTGTTTTATTTTGTTTATAATTTCAGTTGGTCAAATATCTCATTTAAGAATTCCTTCTTTGGGGCGCCTGGGTGGCTCAGTGGGTTAAGCCGCTGCCTTCGGCTCGGGTCATGATCTCAGAGTCCTGGGATCGAGCCCCGCATCAGGCTCTCTGCTCAGCAGGGAGCCTGCTTCCTCCTCTCTCTCTGCCTGCCTCTCTGCCTGCTTGTGATCTCTCTGTCAAAATAAATAAATAAAATCTTTAAAAAAAAAAAAAAAGAATTCCTTCTTTAAGAAATCACACAGAAGGCCACCCAGCCTCAGTTTACACTTCCAACATGGAATGTCACTACCACACAGGCAATCCATCCCAATTCTGAATGCTACTGATTATTAGGTAATTTTCTTTCTACTGAGAACATTTTTTCCTCCCCCTAATTTCTATCTGCTGATCCTAGTTCTTCTTTCCAAAACCACGCAAAATAATAATCTATCATCTCCATGACAGCAGCTCTTCAAGAGTTCGAAGATCCTTTGGCGCTGTAAGAATTCTCTTTGCCAGACTAAACACTGGTTCTCTATAGACTTTACTCTTTCTTCCATTGAGACTTTTACTATCTTGATCAGATTTCCATGGATCTAGTCCAGTTTGTAAATATGCTCTTTATATGAAAAAAGAAGAAAGCTTTTCTTTTCTAATGATAAAACTAACACATGTTCCTTATAAATAATTTAGAAATCATGTATATCCATAAAGAAAACAAGCTTCCCATTTTTGAACAGAAGGAAAAGCTATGAAATTAGAGCACAAGAGAGAAAACCCCCATACTTCCTTTATCCAGAATAACCACCGTTAACATCTCAGTATTTGTCTTCTCCATTTTTTAAATTTAAAGATTGTATTTAACATATTTTTTGTAAACTGAATTTTTCACTTAATGAAAAGGAATATTTTCCTATTTGTGAGAAAGAGGACCCAGCTCATGTCTACTGAGTCAGTCCTTGCTGCAACTTACTGTCTTTAGTTGGATGCCCACCCAAATGATTAAAATTTTCTCCTGGCTTATCTTCCTAGGACAATATAGTATATGGAAGTCAGATGTTGGGAAATAGACTCATCTAATTTAAATATAACTTTTTAATACAAATGTAGTAATCTGAAGGGTCACGTGCACCTGAATGTTTATAGCAGCAATGTCCACAATAGCCAAACGATGGAAAGAATCTAGATGTCCATCAACAGATGAATGGATAAAGAAGATGTAATACACGCGTGCGCGCGCACACACACACACACACACACACACACACACACACACAGGAATACTATGCAGCCATCAAAAAACCCCAAAATCTTGGCATTTGCAATGACATGGATGGAGCTAGAGGATATATGCAAAGCGAAATAAGTCAGAGAAAGACAATTATATATGATCTCTCTGATATGAGGAATTGAGAGGCAGGGCAGGGGGTCATGGCGGGTAGGGAGGGAAAAAGTGAAACAAAATGGGACCAGAGAGGGAGAAAAACCATAAGAGACTCTTAATCTCAGGAAACAAACTAAGGGTTGCTGTGGGGTCAGGTAGGGATAGGGTATCTGGGTTATGGACACTGGGGAGGGCATGTGCTATGTTGAGTGCTGTGAATTGTGTAAGACTGATGATTCACAGACCTGTACCCCTGAAGCAAATAATACATTATATGTTAATAAAAATAAATAAATATAACTTTTTAAAAACTTAGATATTAAAGCTTTGGTTGCCATTAATCAAATGTGTTTAAATATTTTTCACTTGTCAAGCCCTTCATACCATGTCTACTTATCACAGCCATAAAGCTGGTGAAGGCCTGAGAGGTCTGTAAGCTGAATACCGCCATGCTTTCTACAGCACCCTAAATCAATGGTCACCCAGGTTCTCCTTGACTAGCAAGTACAGAGGCTGGCAAACTTCTGTAAAGGGTCAGACAGTAAATGAAATTGACCACTGAACAACATAGGTTTGAACTGCATGGGTTCGTGTATATGCAGATTTTTTTCCATAAATACAATATAGTGATATAAATGTATTTTCTTTTCCTTATGATTTTCTTAACATTTTCTTTTCTCTAGCTCACTTTCTTGTAAGAATACAGTATGTAAGACATATACAAATATGTGTGTTCACATGTGTGTATAATATTACAAAATAGTGTAATCAACTATTTATGTTATCTGTAAGTCTTCTGGTCAACAGTAGGCTATTAATAGTGAAGCTCTTGGGGAGTCAGAAGTTACATGCTGACTTTCAACGGCATGAGGGGTCGCCACCCTTAACTCCCACATCGTTCAAGAGTCAACTGTATTTTAGGCCTTATGGTCTCTGTCAAACTACTCAACTCTGCTATTGCAGGGCAAAAGGCAGCCACAGATAATAGACAATACATAATGAATGTATTGAATACATATTGAATGTATTGGCTGTATTCCAATAGAATTTTACTAACAAAAACAGGCAGCAGGTTGGAGTTGGCCTGTAAGCCATAGTTTGCCAGCCCCTATCCAGTAACTTCACGAGATAAAGTATTCCGTTTATAAGACAGTGCTAATTCTTCATTCCATACAGCGGATATTTACAGAGGGCTTACATTAAGCCGAGTGCTATACTGGTACAAAGAAGTTCCACATAGCCCTCTCTCTGAACTCCTCTCCTGTGTTTCTGATTGCCTCCCCACTACACAGTTACAGTCCAAAGGGCTTATAAGACCCACAGGCTATTGTTCTTGTCCTCTCTTGCTTCACCTCTTACCACAGCTCTTCTCCATTGTGCTCTAAATACCTGAATTGTATATCATCTCTACTGATTTGGCCCAAAATTCAACTCCACTTCTCAGCCCTTAAAATCAAGATAAATTCCAATCAAATCTTTATTCCATATGTTCTGGAAGTCCAAAGCCTTCCTCAAAACATTCCACATTCCCAGGACAGGGGTGGGAGTAGTCACCAATGGGCTTTCTGACTTTGTTTTCCTTTGGTTCTACTTCTGCTGCTTTTGTTCAGTAACACTTTGACCCAGATGTGAAACACAGTCATTCTCTAGTTTCCTCCAAAGACCTCATCCACACAGAGCATTTGTGAGCCTGGTAAACTTCCCTGATCAGTTAGGGATCAAAAGGAAGAATCACATTTGATTCCTATGAAAGGTAACTGTAGAATGGGGCAACGCTTTTGAAACTTTTGCATGTATAACAATCATCGAGAGGGCTTTATTAAAACAGATTATGCCCCCCCCCCAGAAATTCTGATTCCTAGCCCTGAGGGAAAGCCTGAGAATTTATATTTCTAGTAAGCTTTTAAGAGATGCTGATGTTGGGTCTGGGTAGCTCAGTCGGGTAAGCAGCCAATTCTTGGTTTTGGATCAGGTCCTGATCTCAGGGTTTTAGGATCAAGTCACGTGTCAGGCTCCATGCTCAGCACGGAATCTGCTTGAGGATTCTCTCTCTCTCTCTCTCCCTCCACCTCTGCCCTTCACTCCACCTGTGAGCTCAAATTCTCTCAAATAAATAAATAAATAAATAAATAAATCTTTTTAAAAAAGAGAAATGCTGCTGCTACTGTTAGTCCACGGTCCACACTTTGAGAACCACTATTAAAGGAACTCTAGATAAAGATTAGGAGCAAGGGCTTCTGCTCCCTTACATGACTTTCCATTTTTTAAAAAATATTTTATTTATTTATTTGACAGACAGAGATCACAACTAGGCAGAGAAGCAGGCAGAGAGAGAGGTGGGGGGAAGAAGGCTCCCTATTGAGCAGAGAGCCCGATGCGGGGCTTGATCCCAGGACCCTGAGATCATGACCTGAGCTGAAGACAGAGGCTTTAACCCACTGAGCCACCCAGGCACCCCATGACTTTCCATTTTTAAA
Organism: Enhydra lutris kenyoni; assembly: GCF_002288905.1. Taxonomy (NCBI): domain Eukaryota; kingdom Metazoa; phylum Chordata; class Mammalia; order Carnivora; family Mustelidae; genus Enhydra; species Enhydra lutris. Next base: position 25,468,539 of record NW_019154100.1, on the reverse strand, counting down.
AATCAAAAGACAATCTCATGTCCATTGATAGATAAATGTGTAAAGAAGATGTGGGGGGGTGTGCGCACACGCGCACACGCGTGCATGTAATGGAATATTACTCAGCCATCAAAAAGAATGAACTCTTGGGGCGCCTGGGTGGCTCAGTGGGTTAAGCCTCTGCCTTCAGCTCAGGTCATGATCCCAGGGTCCTGGGATCGAGCCCCACATCTGGCTCTCTGCTCAGCAGGGAGCCTGCTTCCTCCTCTCTCTCTGCCTGCCTCTCTGCCTGCTTGTGATCTCTCTCTGTCAACTAAATAAATAAAATCTTAAAAAAAAAAAAAAAAAAGAATGAACTCTTGCCATTTGCAACAATGTGGGTGGAACTAGAGAGTATTATGCCAAGCAAAATAAGTCAGTCAGAGAAAGACAAATATCATATGATTTCACTTAAATGTGGAATTAAGGAAACAAAACAGAGGGTATATGGGTGGCTCAGTTGGTTAAGTGACTGCCTTCAGCTCAAGTCATGATCCTGGAGTCCCCGGCTCCCTGCTCGGCAGGGAATCTCCTTCTCCCTCTGACCCTACCTCCCTCATGCTCTCTCTCAAATAAATAAATAAAACCTTAAAAAAAGAAGGAAACAAAACAAATGAACATGGGAAGGGAAGGAAAAATAAGATGAAAGCAGAGAGGGAGACAAATTATATAAGACTCTTAATTATAGGAAGGAAACTGAGGGTTGCTGGAGGGGAGAACGATAGAGGGATGGGGAAACTGGGTGATGGGCATTAAGGAGGGCACTTGACGGAAGGAGCACTGGATGTTACATGCAACTGATGAATCACTAAATTCTACCTCTGAAACTAATAATATGCTCAAATGTTAATTAAACTGAATTTAAATTAAAAAAAAAAAATCTCTAGCCAAGACCATTCAATGGGGAAAGACTATTCTTTTCAACAAAAGGTGCTGGGACAACTGGATATCCACACGCACAAGAATGAAGCTGTATCCTTATCTCACACCATGAATAGAAATTAACAATATAACAACATGGATCAAAGACCTAAATGTGTAACAGCTAAAACTATAAAAACTATTAAAAGAAAACATACGGGTAGATCTTCATGATCTTGGATTCAGCACTATATTCTTGACACTAAAAGCACAAGAAACAAGAGAAAACAGATAAACTGGACTTCATCAAAATTAAAATAAAAAACTTTGTGCTTCAAAGGATACTACCAAGAAAATGAAAAGACAACACAGAGACAAAGTAGGAGAAAATATTTGCAAATCATGTATCTGAGAAGGGACTCCTCCAATCTAGTAATTTATACCTCAGTAATAAAAAGAGAGACCAATTTAAAAATGACAAAGGATCTGAATAACAGACATTTCTCCAAAGAACATATACAAATGGCCAATAAGCATGTGAAAAGATGCTCAACATCATTAGTCATTAGGAAAATGCAAATCAGAACCACAAAGAGCTACTCTTTCAAGGCACTAGGAAGGCTATATAAAAAAAGAAAGAAAGGAGATTAATGGTTGCTTTGGCCTGGGTGGGGAAGGCCACGTGGGGAAATGATGGCTAAAGGGTACAAGGTTTCTTTTTGAGGTGATAAAATGTTCTAAAATTATTGTGATGGTTATACATATTTGTGAATATACTAAAAACCATTTAATTGTACACTTTAAATGGATGACTTATATGGAATGTAAACTGTATCTCAATAAAGATGTTTAAAAGAAATTAGCACATGAATAACTGTAAAAAAATAATAATAGTAATCATCTGTAGGCCCTCAAGAATTTAACCTTGTTCCTTCAGCAATCTGATGATGTCTTTCATAGCTGTGGATTGACTTCCTTGTCTAATTTTAAATACTTTGATGGCAAAAATGAGGCTTTTGGCATAAGGATACCACTCTAAACAGTTCAGCATTGTCCCAAAGGTACTGACTCTGATGAGGATTCAGTGCAGTTACAATGCGACAGTGCAGTGATTCTCAGTATTTTTCGAGGATGAGGATCTCTTTGTTTTTCTGTTCACTGTCAACAGTTTTTATCTCCCACACACGTGTCATGATTCATTGACTGACACTGAAAAAAACATAATGACCAGAAGCTTTTATGTATTTGACAATGCTTTACAATGAAGTTTCATTTAAGTATGCAATGCCCACATGTATTTGAAAATTGGTAGTGTGGTATTTGTAAGATGTTTATTTATTTGTTCTACAGATCATTCTTAGTGAGCTTGTGATTTTACTAACCCCTGAAATAATGCTGACTCCCCCTGTGTCCTACTGCCCCATTATTTAGGCATATCATTATTACTTTCATATCATAGAGCTCTCGTGAGCGAAATACCATATATTAGGTACATACAGTGCTTGGCATTTAAGTGATCTCCATCTTGCTTTCCCTTTCCTGTGTTACCATCAGCCAGTTTTGAACACAGGGACATTCTGGGGTCTTCTGGGTAGTTTGATTCCAATGGAACAGAGTTTCAGGCAGTGAATGGGGGGTGGGGGCACGCCACTTCTCTGAGAGGGTGGGTGAGAAGGCATAGAAGATCTCCTAGAGCAACAGTGTATCTCATAATTTACCCAGCACAGAGAAGTCCGTGTTTGAAAAATGCAATCCAAAAGTAATTTTGAGGGGCGCCTGGGTGGCTCAGCGGGTTAAAGCCTCTGCCTTCGGCTCAGGTCATGATCCTGGGGTCCTGGGATTGAGCCCCGCATTGGGCTCTCTGCTCAGCAGGGAGCATGTTTACCCCTCTCTCTCTCTCTCTGCCTGCCTCTCTGTACTTGTGATCTCTGTCAAATAAATAAAATCTTAAAAAAAAAAAAAAGTGTCGGCTCAGGTCATGATCTCAAGGTCCTGGTATCATGCCCCACATCAGGCTCTCTCCTCAGAGAGCCTGCTCTCCCCACCCCCGCCTCTAGGGCTACTTGTGATCTCTCGCTCTCTCTCTGTCAAATAAATAAATAAAATTAAAAAAAAAAAAAGTAATTTTGAAGCTATAGGAACTTTGTCTTAGTCTGTTCAGGCTGCTGTAACAAAATAGCATAGATTGGGTTGCTTCTTATAAACAGCATTTCCTTCTCACAGTTCTGGAGGCTTCAAGTCCAGGATCATAATGCCAGCATAGTCACATTCTGGTGAAAGCCTTCCTCCTGGTTGAGATCTGCCACCTTCTTTTTTTCTTTTTTTCTTTTTTAATTTTTGATTTTTTATTAACATATAATGTATTATTAGCCCCAGGGGTACAGGTCTGTGAATCATCAGGCTTACACAATTCACAGCACTCACCATAGCACATACCCTCCCCAATGTCCATAACCCAAACACCATTTCCCTACACACCTCCACCCAGCAACCCTCAGTTTGTTTTGTGAGATTAAAAGTTTCTTATGGGGGCACCTGGGTGGCTCAGTGGTTAAAGCCTCTGCCTTTGGCTCAGGTCATGATCCCAGGGTCCTGGGATCGAGCCTCACATCGGGCTCTCTGCTCGGCAGGGAGCCTGCCTCTTCCTCCTCTCTCTCGCTGCCAGCCTCTCTGCCTACTTGTGCTCTGCCAAATAAATAAAAATCTTTAAAAAAAAAAAAAAAAAGTTTCTTATGGTTTGTTTCCTTCCCGATCCTATCTTGTTTCATTTTTTCCTTCACTACCCCCCAAACTCCCCATGTTGCCTCTCGCATTCTTCATATCAGGGAGATCGTATGATAATTATCTTTCTCTGACTGACTTATTTCACTCAGCATAACACCCTCTAGTTCCATCAACGTCATTGCAAATGGCAAGATTTCATTTCTTTTGATGGCTGCATAGTATTCCATTGTGTATATATACCACATCTTCTTTATCCATTCATCTGTTGATGGACATCTAGGTTCTTTCCATAGTTTGGCTATTGTGGACATTGCTGCTATAAACATTCAGCTGCATGTGCCCCTTCTGATCACTACATTTGTATCTTTAGGGTAAATACCCAGTAGTGTGATTGCTGGGTCATAGGGTAGCTCTATTCTCAACTTTTTGAGGAACCTCCATTCTGTTTTCCAGAGTGGTTGCACCAGCTTGCATTCCCACCAACAGTGTAGGAGGGTTCCCCTTTCTCCACATCCTCGCCAGCATTTGTCATTTCCTGACTTGTTAATTTTAGCCATTCTGACTGGTGTGAGGTGGTATCTCATTGTGGTTTTGATTTGTATTTCCTGATGCTGAGTGATGTGGAGCACTTCTTCATGTGTCTGTTGGCCATCTGGATATCTTCTTTGCAGAAATGTCTGTTCATGTCCTCTGCCCATTTCTTGAATTGGATTATTTGTTCTTTGGGTGTTGAGTTTGATAAGTTCTTTATAGATTTTGGATACTAGCCCTTTATCTGATATGCCTTTTGCAAATATCTTCTCCCATTCTGTTAGTTGTCTTTTGGTTTTGTTGACTGTTTCCTTTGCTGTGCAAAAGCATTTGATCTTGATGACGTCCCAATAGTTCATTTTAGCCCTTGTTTCCCTTGCCATTAGTGATGTTTCTAGGAAGAAGCTGCTGCAGCTGAGGTTGAAGAGGTTGCTGCCTGTGTTCTCCTCAAGGATTTTGATGGATTCCTTTCTCACATTGAGGTCCTTCATCCATTTGGAGTTTATTCTTGTGTGTGGTGTAAGGAAATGGTCCAGTTTCATTTTTCTGCATGTGGCTGTCCAATTTTCCCAACACCATTTGTTGAAGAGACTGTCTTTTTTCCATTGGGCATTTTTTCCTGCTTTGTCAAAGATTAGTTGACCATAGAGTTGAGGGTCTATTTCTGGGCTCTCTATTCTGTTCCATTGATCTATGTGTCTGTTTTTGGAGACCTGGCACCTTCTTGCTGTGTCCTCACATGGTGGAAGGGGCTAGTAAGCTCTCAGGGGTCTCTTTTATAAGAGCATTAGTCCCACTCATGATGACTCTCTTCCGACCTAGTCACTGAATAAAGGCCCCACTTTCTTCTACCATCACATCGGGCATTAGGATTTCAACCTATGGACTTTGAGGACAAAAACATTCTGACCACCACATTCCATGTTGAAATTATTTCAGAAGTCTCTCTTTTCTCATAGGTATCAGGAATTAAGGGAGTCACTCCAACAATGTAGACATCGATGGGGTGCTGATAGGGAATATGGTGGGATAATGCCCATTTCACTCCCTGAGGAACACAGGCGAAAATGTGAATCTCCTCATGTCATGAGCAAAGGACATCAGCATTATGGATTTGGTGGAGAAACCTGGCTGAGGTAAGTAAACTTTCTGCCCTTCACACAGAGGTCTTTATTTTTCATTTTTCTTTATTTCTACTATGAGTTAAATCTACCTCCAAACTTACTTCTTTTACTGTTTATGAAAATACACAGATGGAAAAACTAATTATATAATTTCTAATTCTGAAATCAGTAAAAAAAAAAAAATCTGTGTTTATGGATGTTTCTGTAATCCTTAAAGATGTTTAAGTATTGTGGTCAGAAATTTTGATTAATTCCCTTGCTAATCGCATTTTATCTAAAACTAGATGGGAATATTCCTGAGAGACATTAAATTAAAAATGTTTTTGCTTGAGCAAATAGCTGGCCTAATTTGTACAGATGTTGTTGATTTGGGGAACTTTTGATTTCTAATTTGTTCATCAGTCTGTACTCATCAGAATCTACTGGGCACCATTTTCAAGTATTAAAATATTGCAATAATCATTTATAACTTTTACAGTCACTTTCAACAATTTTATTCAGAACACATTAAAACTGAAGAGAAAGCAAAAAAATCTGAGCAAATTAAATGTCACATTAACTATTTGTGAAAAATATGAAACTTTAAAAAAAACTATGAAATTTACTCAAAGCACAATCAAACTTTAACATGGTACCTACCTACTTGGTTGTTTTTTTGTTTGTTTGTTTGTTTGTTTTGACATGAGATCATGCCAGTATGTAGGATTTTATTTTAAGATTTTATTTATTTATTTGACAGACAGAGATCACAAGTAGGCAGAGAGGCAGGCAGAGAGAGAGGGGGAAGCAGGCTCCCCGCTGAGCAGAGAGCCCGATATGGGGCTCGATCCCAGGACCCTGAGATCATGACCTGAGCTGAAGGCAGAGGCTTAAACCACTAAGCCACCCAGGTGCCCCTACCTACCTGTTTTTTTTTTGTTTTCTTTAAAGATTTTATTTATTTGTCAGAGAGAGAGAGGGAGAGAGAGCGAGCACAGGCAGACAGAATGGCAGGCAGAGGCAGAGGGAGAAGCAGGTTCCCTGACGAGCAAGGAGCCCGATGTGGGACTCGATCCCAGGATGCTGGGATCATGACCTGAGCCGAAGGCAGCTGCTTAACCAACTGAGCCACCCAGGCGTCCCTACCTACCTGTTTTTATCTAACAATCCTGCTTACCTAGTTTACAACAATCTAGCTAAAGCCATTAAAAAAAAATAAATTAAGGAAGACAAGCTGCAAGTAGAGAAAGAGCCACATTAATGACATGTGGCAGCCAACAACCTTAATGAAGCCTCAATGAAGCAATAAAAAAGCAGGCAAATGAAAAGGCCTGTCAGTCCTATTAGAAAGATGCAAATATCAACACATTATTAGATAGCAAGGACCTCAAGATCATTCATTCATCCAACACATTTTTTTAAGTCCCCACTCTCATGGAACTTACTTTATAATATAATACAGATCTATAATATCTTTCCAAGGAGACTATTGTTCTCCTGGTTTTACAATACACAGCAGGACCTTTCCCTGGATCAGACAACTATGAAGTTGTGGAAAGGGACTGGAGTCCATGTTTCTTTGAGTCCAAAGCCCAAACAAATTCTTTCACCCGTTCATTCCATTCATGATTTACTCCAGCTATTCATTTATGCAGCAATTCGAGTATAGTAAGTATTGTGCTGGATACTAGAGGTACAGCTCCTTACGGAGTTTATGTGGACTACCCTCAAAATTTATGTATTAAAAAAATGCACAACCTTCTAAAAGGATCAGAATTGTCCTCACAGAATCCTAGAGCAAAGAGAGACCCAAAGATGAGTGTCTTAAGGTAAATACAGTTTGAAATGAGAGGTTTGTGTTTGCTGTCTCACTGAAGGCAGCCTTGGGTGGGCCACTGGGAGATGAAGTACTTGTTCCAATTAGAACGCCCACCATCCCCGACTCAGAAATGCAGGTTCCTGTATTCTGTTCTCTTCACATCCTTTTAAGTCAAATGTAACCACTTTGGCGTATTTATCTCTTAAAAATATATTTAGGACACAGTCCTGTTTTCAGATATAACGCACATCCCTTGACAAACAACTACAACATAGTTTTTACTTGTTTCTTAATAGGGAATAACTTGTGTCACAGTATTTTTCTTTCTCCACAAAAAAGGGCCTTTTATACAAAATAATAGAGTATTCTCTAGCTCTCTGAGGTGTGAAGCCTCATGTGGTCCACATAAGAGCTCGTGCTACCAATCATACTCTACCACCTTCCCTTCAGGGGATTTGCAGGGGGGTGCTGTGGTGACACACAGGCGTCACTTACTGGGAACAGGATCACTCCTTTGCCTCACCAGCCCTCCTGTCATCTGACTTGGTAAACTGAAAGCACCTACTACTTAGAAAAGTATCTAGTGAAATGTCCTATGGTATGTCATCTGAGGTTAAGAAAGTAAAAGAACACGGCTTACTAATGCAATTATGATCACATGCATTTATATATGCATTTTTCAGTGCAAAGTCCCCCTTCCCAATGTCACTCTTCCTCCCAGCGCTTCATGACATAACTATATCTAAGTAAAACTCTTGTAAAGAACTTTAACAGTATCTACTTAACCAGAGGGCCAAGTTTCAGAAATTCCAAGCAGAGCTATCATCACCTAATTTGGCACACGTTCACTTACAAGAATGACGTTACAAAGTAATAAAAATTTGTAACTTCATTTTCACTTCCATAAACACTTCTCTTTTTTAAAGATTTTATGTATTTATTGAGAAAGTGCACATGTGTGTGTGAAAGCAGAGACAGGGCAGAAGGGGAGAGAGAGAGAATCTCAGGCCAACTCTGCACTGAGGGTGGAGCCCATGTGGGGCTCGATCTCACCCGCCTGAGATCATGACCTGAGCTGAAACCAAGAGTCAGACGCTTAACCAACTGAGCCACCCAGGCGCCCCCATAAGCACTTCTTTTTATAAGTTAGTAAAGTAGCAACATTTTTACTTTATTTCAGAAAAAGGAAATGGATCTTCCTCTAAGGTACTGGCAAATGTTAAGAAGCTGTTAAATAGACATCCAGAGCTCTGTGAACTAAAGACTACTCTGAAATTCCTGCTAACTATAACTAGCACTCTATAATAATGATAAGTAGTAGGGGCAGTGGGAGTGGTGGTCATGGTAGTGATGCTTGAAGGTTAATGTTTATGAAGCAAAATCATAGAATATCCCTCTCCTGTTACCTAAATAAGTGAAATAAATAGGAAATTTACCAGCAGGCCCCTAAACAATACAAAAAGAACACCTTATGCCATTAATTTGAATGTGCTAAGGAAAGAAAATTCTATGTAGTTTATTGCAGTTCTAACTAAATGTTTCTCAAGAGGGCATTTAGAGCAGGACAATTCTTTGTCCCATATACTGTTAGATATTTAACATCTCTGACCCTTAACCTAATCCCAGTTTCATTCATTGTGACAACCAAAATAATACCAGCAGCATGTATTTCCAGATTCTCCCTGGAAGTGCTGGAGGCGTAGTGGGAAGCCACATTATTGGTTGAGAGGCATTATACCCAATCCTATCCCTGCATTCCAAATGCACATGGAGACTAGGTGACTCAACAAAATCCTGATAATTCTCCAAGTTGAAGAGAAGATTGAAAGACTGAGTAGGTAATCCTGTTAGAGTAGAAAGAATGCCTCAAGAATAGAAGCCTCAAAAATTTAAAAAAAAAAATATATATAAAATATAAAAATAAATAAATAAAATAAAATAAAAATTTAAAAAATAAAAAATAAATAAAAAAAATTTTTTTAGAATTTTTTTTTAAATTCATACTAAAAAAAAAAAAAAAAGAATAGAAGCCTCTATCTTAAAACAGCAAGATTTCAAGAGAGATGAAGTTGTGCAGAATGTGTACTCTTCCAGAATACTATGATGACTCGAGGGAAGGTATGGCTACTTCCCTAACTGAAAGGAATGAGCCTTCTAGAGGACATTTAACAGGATCTTAGACTGTCGTACCCCAGATGCTTGTATTCTATCTGACACAACCTCAGCACTTACTCTCTGCCACCTCCATCCCATCAGGCTACAGAAATACGGAGACAATAATATTCCATCGTCAAGCCTGTAGCACAGACAGAAAGGCAAACTGATTTCAGACGACAGAATCAAGAATTTACTCACATTGGGGCGCCTGGGTGGCTCAGTGGGTTGAGCCTCTGCCTTCGGCTCAGGTCATGATCTCAGGGTCCTGGGATCGAGCCCCACATCGGGCTCTCTGCACAGCAGGGAGCCTGCTTCCCCCTCTCTCTCTGCCTGCTTCTCTGCCTACTTGTGATCTCTCTCTCTCTCTCTGTTGAATAAATCAATAAAATCTTAAAAAAAAAAAAAAAAGGGACGCCTGGGTGGCTCAGTTGGTTAGGCAGCTGCCTTTGGCTTGGGTCATGATCCCAGCGTCCTGGGATCGAGTCCCACATCGGGCTCCTTGCTCATCAGGGAGCCTGCTTCTTCCTCTGCCTCTGCCTGCCATTCTGTCTGCCTGTGCTTGCTCTCTCTCCCTCCCTCTCTCTCACAAATAAATAAATAAAATCTTAAAAAAAAAAAAAAAAAGAATTTACTCACACTGTATCACAACAAATAGCTGGGTTTAGACAGAGCTGTTCAATTAAATACATGCAACATGAGAACATATGGTGAGGCAATTTTGTAAAACAGGAAAAGATATGATATATATGTATAATACATATATTACATATTTTTTAATATGTAAAACACATGAAGAAACTAGTCTGAGAAAAAACAGCCCAGGAAACAAAAGTAGATTCTCTAAAGGACAAAATAAGTATGTGAATCTAATAAAAAAAAAAAACCAAGATGATTAAACGATAGAACATTATAAAAGGAGAGATCACAGGGCTAAGGGAAAACTGAGAAAAACAACTACACAAAAGCACGCACAAATCTAGTACAAAAAGCAGCAGCAAGAAACAGAATAGATATGACTGAACATCGGTAAGGCAGAGGGGAAAGATGAGGATATTAAAGCAATAAAAATAAAGATATGCTAAATTAAAAAGATAAGAATAATTACTTATCATAAGGAAAACTAAAGTCCCAAATGTAGATCATCTAACAAGTAAAACAACAAATAATAAGTAAATCTAACAGAAATAACTACTCAGAAATACACAAGGAAGTTCCCTTGAAATTAAGAACTGAATCTGAAAATCAAAAAGACTTTCCATACAGTGGAAAAAAACTGAAGTGGAACTACTGACACTGAGATACAACCTGGTTATATTATCTTATTCACAAAGAAGCCTGTGTTCTCAGGCCACTCACATTCAAATCAAAGTCTAGGGCAGATCAGATATGGACGACTGGCAGAACGGAGGGTACACATTTGTACCCTGGTTGCTCAAGAGGCTGGAAGTAGATTTTCTGGATTCTTCCTGGGCAAATGGGATATTCAAAATGTGGAAAACTAACAAAATGTAGAGAGGGTGTTCTAGATGCTAGCCATCCGTGCCGGCCAGCCGGCTGCCGTGCTAAACAGCTGCAACGACAATAATATACTTTTCTATTCAACGTGGGGTCCAGGGGCCCGCAGCATCAAGGAAACAGTGAATGCAAAATCTTGGACCCCACCCCAGATTGACCGAGACAGAATCCACATTTTAAGAAAACCCCTCAGGTAATTCTAACATGTAACAAAGTTGGAGAACTGCTGCCAGAGTAAGAAAATGCAAGACTTTTTCATACAAGTGAAAATGCACTCACCTCCCCAAAAGGGGAAATTCAGAGTCTTATCAGTTCCTGCATCCAGCTCCAAGTCCAAAAGCTCTGGGTGATGTTCTCCTCTCTAGTTCAGTCATAACCTTGTCCTGATATCCACAGCTATGCACTTAATGAAGTAAATCATCGTCAACACCCTATAAAGAGTAATAAATAAGGGAAAAAGGTGAATGAAAAAAATAAAACTAGTTAATACTTAGAAATATAATAAATATGTTATAATATTTCCCTGTTATATATTACTGTCTATAAAAACATACTTGTATAATATCATTATCTATATATTAATATAATTACATACCTTGTTCCCTTTCCCTCAGCCAGCACCTGAGCTGGTAGGAGTTCATTACCTGGTCAGTGCCTGCAGTTTTCTTCCTGAGAGATCTAGCAATTAGTGGTTCTGCCTGTGTGAAGCTATTCCAGTATTCCATTAACTTTATGCTACTAGAAACAATACCAGGAGGTGTCCAAAATATTCTTTAGATTCTAGAGACACTCCTTTTCCCCATCATGGCATAATAGCAGTCCTCTTACTCTTGACATTCAGGATCAATCATCCCAATCTATTTGGTATAATCCCTTCTTGCCTGTTTTCCCCAATCATAAGGAACCCCAATTACAACATCATCAGTTCAGCTTCCAATTCAGTGGGGCCATTGTGTTTCCTGATGAAGCATTTCTCCCTTGACCTCAAAACCAGCAAAACTCAACGTGGCTGGGAAGGAAGTAAAATTTTTCTCAAGTGTAATAATAAGTATCACAGTGAGAGGTACCACTCCCACTTCCACCCTTCATTTTTTTACACCATCCATTCTGGCTAGAGAAACCTTTTATTGGTCACTAGTTCAGAGCATGTGCCACACTCTTAAGGACAAGCTTCAACCACAAATGAATCTTCATTAGGCTCATCTACATTCTGTAAATATGATAAGTGTGTGTGTTCTCTAAATTCAATCAGTGCTTTATTTCTTTGGTGGTAAATTGAGTTCCTTAGTCAAAAGTAGTATTTTGTAAGATGGCATGCAGCGAAGAAGGTATTCAGTAAGTCCACTGGTGATGTAACTGGCAGGAGTTTAGTGAGAAGGAAAGGCAAATCCATCTTTGTAAGTATATACTCATGCCGGGATAAATCACCTCTTTCCTGATGGAAGGGGTCCAATGTAATCAACCTGCCCCCAGAGGGCTGACCAGCACACCTAAGGAGGTTTTTCTCTATGAGATACTTAGGGTTAGTAACTTCTGCTGGCAAATTCAGATGTGGCCAGGTGAGTTTGAAGAGAAGTTCATGTTGCTGAATCTACCCATGACTTCTGTCCTGCCTCCATGATAACTCAGGTTATGAAGCCACGGGCAAGCCCTGGGGTGACTGGAGAGGGCCTGACTGATACTCACAAAGTTGGTCACTTTATCTACCTAATTATGAAGCACCCTCAACTGTAGTGCTTTCTTGGTTAGCATTCTTGTGTGGTAAAAATAACCCTCACGCTCTAGGACCATTCTCAGAGGCCGAGAAAGCAAGGTTTTTAGAACCTATCTTGGGTAGATGAGATAAAAGATGAGTATTTAAAAGATACTGGGAGCCACAAGTGACAGCTGAGCACCACAATACATCCTAAAACATTACAGGCACCAAGAGTGAAGGCTAATGTAAGCTATGAACTTTAGGTGGTAACGATGTAGGTTCACCAGCTGTGACAAATGTACCACTCCGGTGGGACGTGTTAATCGTGAGGGAGGCTTAGTATGTGTGAGGACGAAGGGTGTATAGGAAATTTATCTTCTCTCAACTTTGCTGTGAACCTAAAACTGCTCTAAAAAAATAAGTCTTTCTAAAAAAAATCAAAGACAAGGTCCAGTTTCCTTTGACCACTGCCCCACTAAACCCAGTTTCCTTCCTAGAGCGAACCACTGTTACCACTTTGGTATGTCTCCTTCACACTTTTTGTTCACAATTATATAATCGTACATGTACCCATTGAAAATATATGTATTATATTGTTTATGTGTGGAATCACTGCATATACAGTAGTAGGCAACTTGGTTCTTTTTTTCTCTTTACAATCTAGAGACTGTAAACACAGATCTATTAAATTATTTTTAATTTCTCTTTGTGTTCCACAATATAGATGCATCATGGGCTATTTAGCCATCTTCATATTGTTTCCTCTTTTTTTTGGCATTAACTATACATAATGAATATTCTTCTTGTACAGGCTTCCTTGAGCTCAGGCACAAATGTTTTCCTCTAGGGAAAATCCTTAGTGAAAGTTATGGGTCACAATATATGAATATTTTCAATTTTAGTAATATAGCCTAAGTGCTTTATATTCTCATGGTAGTATATAAAAATATCTACGTCCCCATACTCTTGGACAACTGTGTTATATTATCAAACTATAATTTTTGCCCATCTAATAAGTATAAAGGTTATCTTGGTTATCAGAGTACATTTCTCTGGTTGAGTACTTATGTTTATATTTTCTTATGTATGGTCATTTACATTCCCTTTCCAGATCTTATTCTTTGCCCATTTTTATTGTCTTTTAGTTACAGATTCTTATGTTCTACATATTAATCCTTTACATATCTTTTTGCAAAAATTTCTTCTAAACTTTTAGCTTTTTTATTCCATCCTGTCTTCAAAAGTTTTTCTGCTGATGTTACCAAATTCCCTTTTAGATTTTGAGTTTAAAAGAAAAATATAATTTAAAATGTTTGGGGAACCTGGGTGGCTCAGTCAGTTAAGCACTGGACTCTTGATTTCAGCTCAGGACATGATCTCAGGGTTGTGAGATTGAGCCTGCACTGGGCTCTGCCGGGGGCGCAAGCCTGGCTTAACATTCTCTCTCTCCCCCTCCCCCTCACCTCCCCCTCTCTCCCTTTAAAAAAAAAAAAAAGTTTTCCCCACCACAAAGAAAAAGACATATTCTTGTATATCTTAATATTTGTATTTTTTCCCAATTCTTTAGATTTTTAATCCATCTGAAATTATCTATATGCACAGTATGAAATACAAATCTATTCTTTTTCAAATGGCTAGTGAATTTTTCCTGCACTGTTTACTGAAAAGTAAATCCTTTTCCACTGACTTAAAATGCCACTTTTCATATACTGAATTTCCATATAAACATGGTTATATTATTCTATTTGTCTTTTATATCTGACATCACTGCTTTAATTTGAAAAGGGGTTCAACTTAATCTTTTCTTTTCAGAAAACTTCCTATTGAACAATTCTATTATTTGACGCAGAATAAAAAAAGTGACATCTATGGAAATGATTCTTTGTAAGTTTGGGGTTTCTTTTCCTTATATCGGGACAAATAACTTTTTTAAGTAAAAATGAGTTATATGAGAAATAAAAAAGCCCCAAAATGGGAACTTTTAGAAAAAGTGTTCCTTTTTTTCTTAAACAGAGATCATTAATAATAGAAACCAAGACCAAAGAAACAGAAATAAAACAAATAATCCAAAACCCACTAAGAGTCTGTGGCATTTAACAAGAAAAAAACACAAAATATTGAATAGTAATGTTTGAAAGAATTCACACAAGTCATCTGGGTCCCTTTCCCTGCCTTTGACCTAGTTAATCTAGTAAGAATCAGTTAAATTTCTTAAAAGGTTCACAGAAAATGCCCCAGCACCTTCAACAATAGTTTTCATCAGGATCTTATGAGGCTGGAGGTTAATTATGACAACTAACAAATAATGTGTATTAAAATTACTCCCTTAGTCTCCTTTTTGGATAAGGAATATTTTTAATTTATCCTTTGCTTAGAGGAATTATTTTCCAGTATATTATGTTTTCCTCTTTGAAATAGTTTGGTGTACATTATTACAAAAGCATACTTTTTAATTTTCGGAAAAAAATAAAACACTGACAACACTGAACTAAAAATGAAAATACCACTTCTTTACCTTTAACTATTAGAACTGTTGGGACTATTTATAGGAAGAAAGTTAATACAGAGTTCAGCCACAAGAGGGAGCCAAAAAGACATGAATTTTGTGGTTGGTAGGCTCTGGTTATCCCTTTGGGATCAGTAAACTTTGAAAAGTAAATGTAGAGTGCAGCAGTAAAATAATGGACTGGTTCAAGTCAAGGAACTGGTGTCTCTGAGCATTTTTAATTTTTATTCAAACTTTCAAACTTGTAATTTTTTGAAAAGCTTTCCTTTATTTTTTCCATTTTAAAGTAAATGCATTTTAGGTATATACTTGTCAATAGCATAGCTAAATTTGTCACTTGAGAAAAATTTTAGATGCTGATTTAATGTTTCATAGCCACCCTAGTAACAAGACCCCTGGGATTCTTCATATTCACTGCCCCCCCCATCCCAACTCAACCACAAATATAACTGGAAGACATATTTCAGGTTTGTTTTTTTTTTTACTAGTTTCAAGCCTACAAACCAAATAAAGAAAGACATAAGTCTCTTAAAATTAATGTGAACTATGTGTTTATAATACACTGTGGACTCAAAAAAGTATATAGCTTATGTACCACTTTCTAAATAAACATACAAAAATTGAATAGTATACTCTATTTTATGGATCTTTGCTATCAACAGATAACATTATATTCATTTTTCATGCCTGAAATATTTCAGAAATATCTGCATAGGCTGAAACTAATAAAAGCAGGTAACAGTCCTCCTCTAGTGTGGACTTTGCTCCTGAGGTTCAGTATTATTTCTTGGCAGGCAGGGCTCAGAGTAATTAGTAAATACACAACTGTGGCTCTTTTTTTGTAATTTAACATGATCTTGGCCTCAAATGAACTGATTCAGAAAAGACATGCCTCCAGGAACTTGTTCAGTTTTATTCTAGCCCTTCTGTCAACTGGGCAATATTTACTATCATGAGAGATCAGCAATCCTGGGCAAAGGGACAAAGCACACACAGTACTTACACATCTTGTCCCACCAGGCCCTACTCAGGTCACTTTAGGTCATGTAATTGCACCACATGCATTATGTCAGGCTGCCTCTGAGCACTTTGGCTATTGCCTGATTATGAGGGTGAATGTCAATAAGAACCAAAACCATATTATCATTAGAAGCAGTAAGTCCTGCACCTGCACTGCAAATAGGAAATGCAAAATGGGTGGTGAGTGGGACTAAAGTTAGATGGATCGACAGAACTAAGATATGAGGACATCGTATCTGTCTGGCCAATATCCAGTGTTCCAGAAAGCCAATCAAGAATATTATCGTAAAGACACTGTAGTTTGAAAGTGGGATATATCATTATTCTTAAGCAAATTTCTAAAAGGAATGTATGCTTTTAAAAGTCCTTAATATTAAAAATTGGGATTTATTTCCTGTTTTTATTCTAGGATACCCAAACCACCTAATTCAACAGTAGGGTAAGTATATACTTATATTTTCCTTCCCTGTTACAATCAAGAAAGAAATATTGGCAATCCTCAGACAGTGTGAGGATAAATACACCTTTTCATGGAAGATTTTTTTTTTTTTTTTTTAGATTTTATTTATTTGACAGAGAGAGACACAGTGAGAGAGGGATCACTAGCAGGGGGAGTAGGAGAGGGAGAAGCAGGCTCCCCGCTGAGCAGGGAGCCCAATGTGGGGCTCAATCCCAGGAATCTGGGATCATGATCTGAGCTGAAGGCAAACGCTTAACGAATGAGCCACCCAGGTGCCCCTCACGAAAGATTTTTTAACATGGGAGAAGAGGCTGGTATTATATACTGCTAACCTTTTTTTTTTTTTTTTTGATTTTTTTTTTTTATTTGACAGAGATCACAAGTAGAGAGGCAGGCAGAGAGAGAGAGAGGGAAGCAGGCTCCCCGCTGAGCAGAGAGCCCGATGCGGGACTCGATCCCAGGACCCCGAGATCATGACCCGAGCCTAAGGCAGCAGCTCAACCCACTGAGCCACCCAGGCGCCCCTGCTAACCTTTTTTTAATAAACTTTTTAATTTAGTACAGTTTGAACTTACAGAATTACTTGAAAAATAGTATAGAACTCCTATATACCTCATACCCAGTTTCCCTATTAACAACATCCTATATTAGTATGGTATATTTGTCATAATTCATGAGCCATTATTGATGCATTGCTATTAACTAAAATCCATACTTTACTCAGATTTTTTAACAAACAAAAATAACCTTTATAATATATACAAGATATTGAATAAAATCTTGTATTATACATAGACTCAAGACACACAGAGTCATAGCTTGCAGGTCTTAGAGTAAAATATGTTTTGCTAAATCATTACCAGAAATAACTCAATACTATTAACTAGGAAACAGTTTCTAGAATCTGAGGGGAAAAAATTTCTGCCTTCATCCCAAATGATCATAATTAATCAGGGCCACTCCGTGCCTTCCTAACTTCCTAACCTTTTATCCCTCTTCATAAAGCCAAAATCCTAGCTACAGACAAAACCAAAAGGACCCAATAACTATGTATACACATTTTTCAAGCTTTCTATCAAGGGAACCAATCCCCAGGGGAAAAAAATGGCTTACAAAATTTTTGTGGTTCTTTTTTTGTAATTTAACATGATCTTGGCCTCAATCTCTACTTTCCGTTCATGTCTTTGTGATGAGAACAAGATACAATGAAAACCAATGTAATGGCCTTTGTCAGGAAGTCCTAACCAACATCAGATTAGTTGAAAATGGGGCCACCCTGCCCTGACCTCTGGGAGCATGCTAGCATTTATTTAGCTTGTTGAATGATCCTCTGATAAAGGTTAGAGATAAAGCAGTTAGCACAAGGCCTAGCATATAAATGCTTTACTGTTGTTGTTGTTGCTGTAGTTATTGTTGGGATTAACAGTATGTCAAGGCAATGTCCTCTGAGTATAATTCCTATTCATACAGTAGTTACAATGTCTCAGGACCTTCCACATTACCCACTGAGATATCTTTGTACAAATGTGACCATTTTACGAAACAGTCATACCACATTTCCTTAAACTTCATCAAGTCTGTGGGAAATAGCACTGGAAGTTTAAAAAATTTAATCCCTCATTGATTCCCCATTCCCACTAACTCATCCATCTTTGCTCAAACTGACACATACTAGGAAAAAATCCAAGAGAATCAGGACGAATCTTCTTCCCAGATAAGTAAGTTAATTAGCACATATTGAGACAATCATTACACTCTATTAACTCAGCCATTCTTTCTAATATGTTTTGTGACTAAATGTCTTTGACTGTTGGACAGTATTTGAACCCCAGCCTTTCTCATTTCATTCTCCACTGTCCCCGGGGTCTCTTTCTTGCCCAGGTCCCCACTTCCTGACCACTTCACCTGCAGTCACCCAAGGCTCTGAATATCTAAGAACTTCCCCTAGAACATGGGCTTTTTACTAGACCTCAGTAAACTCCATCCTTTTCCTAACTTAGACTGGACATCCTCTCCATGAGCAAAAATGTGTTCATTCCTGTTTTATTCACACAAATAGTTTGCTCAAACTATAAATGATCACTTATTTTCAAGCCAATTTGTAAGGGGAAGTGAATTAAAGAGGGATAGTGAACTACAGAATCCACCAAATTAGACAATGGAAATATTTATTTAGAATAAATGGAAATTATTGTGTCTTCTAGAAAATGAAGTGCAGCTGGTATTGCTTCACTCAAAGCAGTTACTAGGCTAGTGGTTTTATGATTATGAGGGACATCAGTCAGTTAGAATTGAGGAATGAAAGTCTTGATTCCATGTTCTCACGTCATCACAGAGTTGATGAGCTTGTGCCTCATACCAAGCATGTAATAGTTGATGTGGTGCTTTTTAAGCAAAGTAAATAAATCAGAAAAGCTTAGTGATTCACAATAAAATGATGCTACACCCAAGGCAAAAATGTGTTCACCTCAGAAGAGTTTGTGACAAGGGCAAGAAAACCAACCACTTTACACAAAAACAGAAAAACTAGCTGGCCTTGTGAATGACTTTTGCTTGGAGTCAACTTTTTCTCTTACAAATCAACCTTAACTTCTTGTGGTATCTAGGAGAGACCAGAAACTTGTTAAGAATCTTATATTGCTAGGTATTTCAGAGAGCCCACCAAGATGCCAAGACTGCTGAATTCAGTACAGATTTGCATCAGTGAGCCAAGGAAGCAGTAAAGGCCCAAATCTGGGCCAGCTCTCACAATTTTTTTAACGCTCTGCTAGTTCTTTTAAGAACTCTGCTAGTTTTTCAAACATAGGAAAATTATATCCCTGTGGGTTTTTTAACTTGTTTTTTTTTCCATCAGCACACTAGCAATTTTCGGCTTTTTGATTTCTAAACAGTACTGCATGCATAAACAGGCAGGATAGTTTGTTGATTGACTGCTTAAAAGAAACAGATGGCCTAGATTGAAAGTTCAATGCAAAATGATTAGAGATCACTCTGCACACTGAATGCCCAAAATGATCCCATAAAATAAAGTACTGGAATCCTCTTAAAATAAGCGGCAGGAATTGAAAAGCAACTGGAAATACTTCCTATAGCATTCTAAAAACTACAAATTTCATGTATCTTCTGCAATAGTCGTGAGAGTTAAACACCAATAAATAATTCAGTATGATTTACTTTAAAAATTAATTTGTCTGGCAAAATTAAGAAAATCTCATGTTTAGTGGAATATACTCCGCCAGAAAGCTAACTCCATGAGTCCAGGGACTTTGGCTCACTGTCATATCCCCAGGGATTAGAACAGTACCTGCCAGAAGAATCCCAATAAATACTTGATGATTAATTTTTTTCAATTGCACTTCTGTTTTGTTTGCTCAACTAAATCTCAGAGAAATCTGTTCCTCATATCCGATTGAACACCCATACCACACACACATCTCCCGCGGTGCCATGTTCCCGACGTTTACATCACCTAAGGATCTCTACACAGGCATTAAGGCCCGAAGCCAACAGCCATTTCCTCCCACTGTGCCAACGAAGGCTTATGGTACAACGATTTTGAAAACAAGAGGTAAATGTGATTTGATATCAGAACAGTATTGAGTCTTCTCATATTTGAATTGTATTCAATAATAAAATTAACTAAGTAGGGCAAAAGACTCAAGTCACAAAAGTGTGACTTTTTTGTTAGATTATGAAAGTTGTTCTTAACAGTGGCTGCACTTTAGAATTATCTGGACCCTACCACAGACCAAGTACATCAGATTCTCTGCAGGTGCTCTTAACTTTTCTTCTTTATACAGAGCCTTCCATGGTAGAATCAGAAACCAAACATTGTAGCATTGTTTTTATTCTACCTGTATTTTCTATTTTCATTTCCTTTCTGCTCTCTCTCATGGTTTACCTTTTCAAGATTTCACCCTAGTTCAGGTGATCAGCACAAGGATGATATCTGGATCAGATCATCAGGGTCTAGACATGAGTATAGCAGTTGTGATGAAACTGAAAGGCTGTCACTGAAGTAACACTTGGAAGGAAATGGGAACAGTTTGTTTAGGTCCTCTTAACACCTTGGGGCATCTTCTTCAGATCCAAACCTTGGGGTCTTTCCAGATGTGTATTAGGATAGTAAGCCCATATACTAGTCATCAAGATTCCCCTACACTAGACACCTTAACACAAAGA
The DNA here is from genome assembly GCF_002288905.1 of Enhydra lutris kenyoni. Lineage (NCBI taxonomy): Eukaryota > Metazoa > Chordata > Mammalia > Carnivora > Mustelidae > Enhydra > Enhydra lutris. The sequence continues at coordinate 25,447,947 of NW_019154100.1, read as the reverse complement.
AAAAAAACCTATGGAGAAAGACTGAACATACTAGAGAAGTAATTGAAGGTAACAGAAAAGGTGCATGGTTGGCAGAGAAAGACATTTGTTGAATAAATTTAGGCTTTGAGGAAGGGAAGACCCAAGACCTGTCCTATAATGCAGTTCCTCTGTACATAAATATTGAGGTCCAAATGTTTACCATCATCAATACCGGCGTCAGTACCTCATTAGGACATAGTAACATTTTGAGAGACATAATAGTGGAGTGTTTAAGAGCTATGGAGTCAGACTACATGGATAGAATTCTAGCTCTGCCACGTACCATGGACCATAGCAAAGTTCCTCTTGGAGGACTTTAAAAAGATGAGTATAAAAAAAAATGAGTATATTGTATGACCTTATAAATGACCTTTCCAAAAACTACTATTGCATTAGGTTTCCTACTCTTTTTTTTACACTTTAACTTTTCTCTAATAGAAATCAATAGTATATGGGTTAAGAGTGCAGGCCCTAGTACCCCATTGCCTGAGTTTGAATTATTCAACTTACTAGCTGTGTGATCTTGGGCAAGCTGCTTATATTCTTTGTGCCTCAGTTTCATTTGTTAAAGTGGAAATAACAATACGTTCCTCATGCTAATGTGATGATATAAAACACTTAGTACAGCACTGGTACATGGTAAATGTTCACTAAATGCCAACCTTCACTCTTACTACCCCTGAGGATGGATGTTAAAGCATTTTTTAATGCGGAACTTATTACAAGATCAGTGGAGGCCATGCTGTGTTTCATAAAGTTTATCAAACCACCACTAATACCTAAGAAGCTAGAGTCTTTAAAATGTTCTCTTGCAATAACTTTTTGGTAAGCAAGTACTAATTCTGTCTTGATATTTGGTCAGAGAAAGCCCAAATCATGTGGTATAGAAATGTATTTGCCAAGCCTTCAGAGACCAGAAAGAGGATCCAGGAAAATTTTAACTTACTGGGTATTTACCCTAAAGATTCAAATGTAGTGATCCAAAGGGGCACGTGCTCCCGAACGCTTATAGCAACAATGTCCACAATAGCCAAACTATGGAAAGAACCTAGATGTCCATCAACAGATGAATGGATAAAGAAGATGTGGTAGATATGCACAATGGAATACTATGCAGCCATCACAAGAGATGAAATCTTGACATTTGCAATGACATGGATGGAACCAGAGGGTATTATGCTAAGCAAAATAAGTCAATCAGAGAAAGGCAATTACCATATGATCTCCCTGATATGAGGAATTTGAGAGGCAACGTTGGGGGTTTGGGGCGTCGGGAAGGAAAAAATGAAACAAGATGGGATCAAGAGGGAGACAAACCATAAGAGACTCTTAACCTCAGGAAACAAACTGAGGGTTGCTGGGTGGTGGCGGGTAGGGATAGGGTGGCTGGATTATGGACATTGGGGAGGGTATGTGCTATGGTGAGTGTTGTAAATTGTGTAAGCCTGATGATTCACAGACCTGTACCCCTGGGGCTAATAATACATTATATGTTAATTTAAAAAAAAGTTAACAACTTACCTGGGAATCCCTTTCATTAATCAGAGAGGTGCAATACAGGGCTCTCTTGTGCTGCTGGCCACACCTCAGGTTAGAGGCTCAGTCTCACTGTGTGTGGCCCGTGTGCTGCTCATTAAGAGGAGGAAGAATTCAAACAAAGCTATAACAGTAGCTAAAACATGCACCTGCATTGTTCTCTACCCCATCATCTCATTTCTATTTATTGCACCCCAAAACCCCATTCACAGAAAACTTTCTTGTATATTCAGGATAACTGTGCTCTTCCTGAAAATTTCAGGTAATCCTTACAGATATGAAATGCTTGATCTTCCAATGGATTCAAAGAAGAAAGGCTTGACTTGGCCAGGCCAGGGTGTATACTATGATGTAAGTACCTTTTAAAATGTGTGTTTAAAACAAAGTAAAAAATGTTTTTACTGTATACATTTATAAAAACCCAAAAGATGGATTCTTTTATTTTCTATCTGGTTAAAAAACTTGAGATTTTGACCATGAAACACATTCTTTATTTTCTTAGCTGATTTCATATACTTTGGGCAGTTATGTATTATTTCCATGATTACAAAAAAAGGTTCCCCACTCAAAGAAGGTGGAGGGCTGCGTTTCACTCACTGTGTACTCCCCAACTCTATTCTTATAATTCACAGTATATTAAGTAACTCCAAATATACAGAGTAAATGGAAATTTTTCAGGAAGATTCACAATTTATTGTTCCAAGCACTATATTTGTGTAGAATCAAAAATAAAACGATGGCCACTGTGCATTGAGAAATTGCTACACACTAAGTACTTTGGATACAGTATATCACTTAGCCCTTACATGAACTCCAAAACTTAGTGTCATCGTTCCCATTTCTGTGGCTCAGAGAGTTTGTGGATATCTTATAATCATCGAACTCAAGCTTGTCAGACTCGTCTCTGCTCTTAACCTCTGTACCAGGACTCCACGTAGATAGAAAGAAAAAAATTTAAATCATGAAGGAAAAGATCTACACATTTGAAAATTACAAGAGCTGACCAGTTAGTTTGTGAGAGGCAGTGCCAAGCATTCTCCATATATCATCCTCTTGCATCTAAGAATCCATGAAGTGGGCAAGAAATAATTATACAAGGCTAGAAACATTTGAATTTTATTTGAGGCGACGACGGTGGCAGGCTGGAGTGTGGTCCCTACAGTGTCACATGGTCACCTCTGAAGGAAGCAATATCGTGTCTGTTCTTTGTAAAGTTGTACATCAAGAAAAATCCTTAAAGAATCATCTATCTCACTGGACCTCTTTCATTCTTCCATGCAAACTGTATATCAAAGCAACCTAGAAATAGAAGTTATTCTTGAGACTATTCTGTCATTACACGTTATAGCCCAAGTCTCCAGCTCTGTGGCTCAGTTCTTTCTCTCAATCTCCCTCCCTTCGTCCTGCTCAGGAAAATGCTGCTGTCCCCATATCTTGCCCGTTTGCAATAATCTTGACTAGCTCCACTTTACTTAAGTGTAAATCCCAAGGCTTTAACTGAGCTCCAAAGACCCTTCAGAGTCTGGCCTTCCTTACTTCCTACAGCCTGGCTCAGCTCCCGGTCCCTGAACAGGTGGATGGCCATGACCCACTCCTGGAGTGCTCTCCTTTCAGGGCCCCTTGGCCTATCTCAGACTTGCTCATTCCTCAGGGCTCAGCGCAACTCTAATTGTTTCTGCTGCACATCAAAAAGTGAACCAAATCAGCAGACCTGTGTTCTAGTTATTCCTATTTCTGCCATTTGTTCTCTTGGTGATATAAGAAATACTGTTTCTCTTCTCTGAGCTTTCACTAGTAAAATGTACCTATATGATTTCAGTAAAATCTGTCCTATAAACTTCACAGGATATGAGGATATGAACGATATAAAAGCATTTTGAAAAATAGAAAGTGCTATAATTTATAAGCATTATTACTCCAATAGAAGTGACTTCTCCTTTCTGACTTTCTATAACACTTATTTTTTAATTAAATATTTTATTTATTTATTCGACAGAGATCACAAGTAGGCAGAGAGGCAGGCAGAAGGTGGGTGGGGAGGAAGCAGGCTCCCTGCTGAGCAGAGAGCCTGATGCGGGGCTCTATTCTAGGACCCTGGGATCATGACCTGAGCCCAAGGCAGAGGCTCACCCACCGAGCCACCCAGGCACCCCTCTGTAACACTTATAGTAACCAGTAATTTTTCACATGTATTTTATATTTCAACTAAGTTACAAGCTCTTTAAAAATGGAATATCTTCTCACCACCAGGACCCTCTCTCTGAGCAGAGAGCCTGCTTCCCCTCTCTCTCTCTCTCTGCCTGCCTCTCTGCCTATTTGTGATCTCTCTCTCTCAAATAAATAAAATCTTAAAAAAAATGGAATATTTTATAATATGTATATTTCCCATAGCACTTTGTATTAAATATTTTTGACTGATTTATCTGACTCTTCTTCCAATGATTAATCTTTTCTTAATCTATTCTAATCTCGTCAACTTCTCAATTATTTTTCTGGTTTATCCCTAATTCTAATCAAGTTTTGCAGTTTGCTGGACGAAAAAAATAAAAATAAAATTAATACTGAGCTTGATGGGAGTATCTCATGACTCATTTTTCCCCCTTTAGGATAATACCTATACTTGTCCTCCCCTGCCTTTCACCGCTTCACTGGGGGAAGTGGTCACCTTTATCTGCAATGTTCTATTTTTGTTAAAGGAGAATATTTTTATAGTATTTACCTTTCCTATTGCTCGAGCAGTGGTTCTCAACCTTGGCTGCACATTAGAATCACCTGAGGTGCTTTTAGAAATCCCAATTCTCAGGCTGTACTCTACTCACATCATAACTGATGACATAATTATAATCATCATTCTCTGAGGGTGGGAGGGAGGGGTAAGGACATGAGTAACTTAAGTCGTTCCAAAATATATCTCCTGGCTATAGAACAGAAAACCCCAGAAGCCATATTTTAGTGTTTCTATCCAAGCCAATAAGGCAACATGTGTGACGTTTGGTAAAGAGTATACATTTTAAAGTGGTGCAGCTCCTGGCTCTAAAATTTATCAGTTGTATGGCCCTGAATAATACATTTAACCCTTTACTACCTCAGTTTCCTCATAGATAAAATAGCAATTGTAATGCACTCTACCTCGTAGGGTTGTCTTGAGAATCAAATGCATGTAAGAGCACTCAGCACTATTAGTAGACAGAAAGCTTAGGGTTAAATGTTGCCTTCTGCTCCAGACTCAGCTCAGAGCCCAACACAGGGGCTCAAGCTCATGACCCTGAGATCATGACCTGAGCCAAAATTAAGAGTCAGACACTTAACCAACTGAGCCACCCAGCTGCCCCTTGTAATGATCTTTTCAGTAAGATGAGATATAATAACCACAGAGGTCAAGTGCCATAAACCTCTCTAACCAACAAACCGTTTTCAAAGCCTAACTGAGCCTGCTATCCAATTCTCTTTAACTGTAAATATTTGGAAAGACCTTTGGCTTCCCTTGGAAAGAGCATCCACTCCTATCACCCCTACAGAAGATTGTGGTTTCCTGCTTGAACCACCTGCTATTTTTCTAATCTGAAGTGCCCATTCCCCTCCTAGAGATACCTTCCTCATTCCTAGGACAGTTCTGTCTCTCCACAAGAACACCCATAATCCACACTCATCCTCAAATAACCACAATGATATGGCAAGGACACAGGTTCCTCCTTTAAAGATATGTCATCAAATAACTGGCTGCCCACAGTTCACCTTCCCATCACCACCAGGACCCTGGGCCCCACCCTCCCACCTGCTCATCTCCAGCAACAGCTAACACATCCAGAATGGGAAATAAACTGGTAGGCTCTCTCTTCTCTACCCTGCAGGCTTCCCCATTGATGGTCTTGCCCCTCCACTCTTCCTCCTCCATCACAGGCAGACTTTCTTCCCATTGTGCAACCTCTTCTCCCTTCAACTCTCTCTTCCCAAGTCCTAGCTAGATACCAAAGGAAAGTATCTCTGCCAGTCTCTCATCTCTTATTTACACACACACTCTCTTTTGTGTTCTCTATTCATTTCGTATATAAATGAAAAAATTTCTAATCACAACTTAATGTAAAATGATGCTGATATAAAAGAATTAAGTGAAACATGATCCACTAAGGAGCCAGGATTACCCAGTACTAAGCTCTCCAAAGGGCAGAGTGGTCTCCAAAATAAACCTGTTCTTTTTCCCCCTATTAAACCTGATTAAGTGCATCATTCAAGACTAAGAACAAAAAATGATATCTAATTTCTTGGTTTTTTTAATGTGTTGTAATAGTATTAATTTCTGTTATTCTGTGGCAACTTATGGAGTTTGGGTCCTTACCACAGACCCTTGGATGCCTGCATATAGTTGTGCACATACCAGGTATTCAGTAAATGTTTATTAGGCGACTTATGAGTTACAGAGACTTTATGGGCTACTGGGGAATGTAACTACAATTTATATGGCACCACTCCTCTGAAAATGTATTCCACAGTTAAAACAACTGACACCATTCCTTTGTAGACTGGAGTATCTGCCTAGCTACATAATATCTCAGGAACCGGAATTCCTTCCTGCTTTTGTACTTGTCTTGCGTATCAAACACAAACGTCATCCTGTGAATAGTACATTGGATCAATGAATTCCTATCGAGTGGATGGATGATCACCAGCAGCCCCTCTCTCACCATCCTCTCAGAATACCATTGCCTTAACATGCTGAAAATCGGCCAGCTCTCCACTCTCAAATATTCCTGATTCTTTTTTTTTTTTTTCAAGATTGTATTTGTCAGAGAGAGAGAGTGTGTACAAGCAGGGGTAGTGGTAGACAGAGAGAAAAGCAAGCTCCCCACTGTCCAAGGAGCCGGATGTGGGACTTGAACCAAGACCTGAGTCAAAGGCAGACACTTAACTGACTGAGCCATCTAGGTGTCCCTATTCTTGACTCTTTAAACTCTTTCCAAGACACCACAGGTTCCAATAAAATCTCACATCCCCTTCTTTCTTCCTCTGTACCCTTGCCTTCATTTCAGTAGATCATTACAGTTATTTAAACTAAATTAAGACACAGGATTAATCCAGCCCCTTGGAACAATATTTTTTAAAAAGTCCTTATTTCTAAGTTGCCTTTGCAAATCATGATAAAGAGAACAAAGAATGGGGCACCTGGGTGGCTCAGTCGTTAAGTGTCTGCCTTCGGCTCAGGTCATGATCCCAGGGTCCTAGGATGGAGCCCCATGTCAGACTCCCTGCTCGGTGGGGGTCTGCTTCTCCTTCTTCCTCTGCTTGCGGCTCCCCATGCTGTGCTCCCTCTCTTCGTCAAATAAATAAATAAAATATTTTAAAAGAGAGAGAGAGAGAACAAAGAATAAACAAGCCACGTATTTGTTAAAGGTTTATAGAGGTGATTACTTAATACTTGAAACAGTCTTCTGTCAAGTGCCTTTTACCATGACTATTCCATATATGGAAAATGGGAATCATTCCAACTTCAAAAGGTTGCTATAATCAGCATCATCCTTAGATCCAGAACTTTAAAAGGCCCCATGCCTTTTGGCCCAGCCCTAGCCTTCCTCTGGCTGTATCCCTCTCTATGGCACAGAATGTTTGTGGGTACAAGGGGATATATCTATCAAGAGCCCATGTTCCCCAGTCTCCACCCCAGCCTGATGTTGGACTGAAGAAATCCTTGACAAAATGGCACTGACCCCAGTACTAGGGCCTTCATGGGATCTCTTCCTCAGGTCCATCCTCCCAGGGGTTGACACTGCTTCTAAGCTAGTATATACCTCTAGCTCAAAGGGGTGGCCAAGTGGTGGCTGTTTGCTGGAAGCAGAGGTAAAAGGCATAATGGAGCTTGAACCTAGGGCCAGGGTACCCTTATATTCAAGCCACTTCATCATTTGGGATGGAATTGGGGGCAGGAAGAAAGCCATAAGAGATGCTGAGGCCAAGGGCCACTGACTAGCTCTTTCTGAACTACCATATCCCAATAGAGAATTAGGATAGTCAAAGAAGTCTAAATTTGAACGTGGTCTTCCAAGTTGTCATGAAGGTATTTTGTCAAGGTAGAAGAATGAAACACATTTTATTTCTTTAGCAGCTTATTTGCTTAATTTATAAATTAAGCTAATTAGACTGATGGAATGTGGGCTCTCACTATACTCTAGCCCTAAGACCTGCAAATGGTAAGGGTGGGCTTGACTGTCAGGACAAATGCATAGTGTTCAAGAAAGTTAATTCAATACTTCCACCACCATCCATACCTTTGCTCTTACTATTCCTTGGGCCTCCCCATCTCTGCATGTCCTTAAAGGCCTATTTCTGTAATATAACATAACATGGTCTCTTGTCTCCCTTCTTCTCTGCTCCCAGCCCTACTTCCCTGTTCAGCTGGAATCAATCTCTTCCTCCTCTGAATTTACAAATAATTCTTACTTTTTTTTTAACAAATACTTCTTTCTTAACCTCTTTTATAACAAAGAGTTACTTTTCATCTTATAGTCATTTATGTCCATGCCTTATCTCCCCTCTAGTCAATATTCCTGGATGACTTGTTTCTGATCCATCCTTGTTCCCTGCAACTACCTTGCCCATATAGATACTCAGTAAATATTTATTGAGTGTCATCAATCTGAGAAAAAGTGAATTTCTAAAGAGCCAAAAAGACTACGATGAAACTCACTCATTCATTTACTTTTATACCTCCTTTTGAAAATACAAAATAAAATCCATAGTAAACAGTTATGTCAACAGAATAAAATTTTTATTTGAATTTGAGTGACTTAAACTTCATCAGAAATCAATAAAAATGGGGCACTGGATGGCTCAGTTGGTTAAGCATCAGACTCTTGATTTAGGCTCAGGTCGAATGAGCAGTGTCGAGCTCGGCCCTGTGCGTGGAGTCTGCTTAAGATTCTCTCTCTCAACTCATCCCTGCCTCCCATTCTCTTAAAAAAAAAAAAAATAATAATATATCAAATGGTGCCATTTCAGGCAAGGAAAGAAAAGTGGGAGGCACACAACTTTGGCTGTATTTAGCCAAAGGAGTACCTCAGAGCCTTTATATCTCTAACAAAATGTTACTGGAGGTAGAGTATTCCCAGGGACATTTCTCCAATGTACATTATCAGACAGAGTCCCTGCTAAAGCAAAAAAACTTTCAGAAAAGACCTCGCCATTCCTTTGATAAAATATTGTATTTAACTCTAAATATGGTTAAGTTGAAGAATGTTAGTAATTAATGAAGGAAAAAAACAGTATCTGATTTCAGCTTGGAATTTCCTTTACCCTCCTTCCTGCTGACATGGTCAATCAGCCCTTATTCTACTAGATAACATTAATGACGATAAACTCTTATGTTCATGTTCTAGTTTCCTAAATGCGTTGAGAAAAACAAGCCTATATTCTACCCAAAACCTCCTAAAACCTTCGCTCCTAACACTTCTTTAAATTCGTGGGACCCTATTAGCTCTCTAAAAGAAGCCAACATACAAAGAAATCTTGAGAGATCCCATTGGATCACTTCGTACACTCATGATTTTACAGGTATGGGTTTACTTTAATCCAAGTAAAAAGAACAAAATTAGAATATTTGAGAAATGCTGTTATATCTTATATAGCTTATATCTTCTTATATCTATATAGCTTATATCTTGTAGTGTTTTTCCCTGTTTCTTAATCTAAGTACTAAAAGAAGTTAGGGTGGGTGGTAAGCAGCTCTTAGTGAGAAACTGGGAGGTAAAATTCATTTTTATTTGTTTTAATTATATTACAAAGGGAAATGGGTAAGTTTTTCTATAAAAGGTCATTTAAGTGTCATCCTTCATTTACTCTAACTATGTAATAAGATGTGATGTTTCCATTAAGGTCTGGGGCCCATGAACCCCCTTGAACTGGATGATTACCATGAAAAGGAGGTAGCAGAGTTAACGGGACAGATAGGATTTGACCCAGAGCCTGTAAGTAATTGCAGTCAACTCTCAGTTATTTAGGGTGAAAGTATCCAGGTGTTAGGCTCCTACCACTTCTTCTTTGCTTCATGAGCCGTGGTGACCAAGTTAGCAAAGGGATAATTTAACTCATCTTAGAAGTTAACTCTGAATTGAGTTGAACCAGTTTGAATACCCTTCCTTGTCGACTATTTCAAAAACAGGCAAGGTTTCTTTTCCTATTCACAGTGCTGGTGTTTTATGTTTTCTTAAACAGATTTTCTACTATGCTATTCTTCTAAATTTTACAAAGGAGTCGGTTTACAAATGCTTACCCATTAATGCGATTCTTAATAAATTCCATGCATCTTTATATATTTGTGTATCTTGTACAGTATCACTGCTTTTGAAGAGATAGGGCCTCTTCCTAATAATCACAATAATTGAGTTTGCTGAATTAAAATTGAAAGCAATAAATTCTCTGCCAATATTAATACAGATTTTTAATCAGTTATGTGAAATGACCTGAAAGAAATGATCAAGCCCTTAGTAACAGAAATTATCATCTGTTGATTTACTTGTATACATGAAATATAATGATGTAATAGTATACACATATATTGTTTTATTTAGGGCCTAGATTTTATCCTATAAAACTACAAAGTTTTTAAGACAAAATTAGTATTTTCAAAGATATAAACTGTGGAAAGACCCATAAAAGGTAATTATAAGATATTTCAGTACGAACTCTTTTTAGACTGAACTCATTTATTTTACATTAGCTTCAGTTATTTCCCAAGGTGATAAAACCGAAACACCTGAAGTAGTTACACAGACTGTGCTTTATCATTCACTGAAGGGTTTTTTCCTTTATGTCTCACTTGCAGCAAATATTCTCTAGTACTAGAAAACACTATACATACACTGACTTGTCAAGCATGTTTAGCAGCTGTCCAGATGTCCACAGATTTGACCCTATAGGAAAGCAGCTTTATCGGGTCTACAAAAAAATACATATATAATTATACAAAGGATGGTTGTCGAGTATATTATATGCAAAATTATTCTGCAATAAATCATCAACTAAATTTTTATTAATAACAAGATAAAATATGCCTAAAATAGTTAGTTTAAAAGTAAGTTTTAGTGAGTCTTGCTGGTTTCTAAAAGACAAATAACGGACTGTGGGAAGGCATGTTGTAGTGGTACAAAGTATTGAAATATTTTGTTGTAGTAGAATGAAATACAGATACTTAAAACTGCTTTTTGCATAAAAGGACACTGTAAAGTAGGATATGATACAACCTAGACTTTTTCCTTATCAAAATTTAACACAGTATTTCAAAGAGCTGGGGTTTCTTTTTTTCTTTAGTATCTACTCAAACCTGATTGCCTAAAGGTTGTAACAGATCTGTTAATAACAGATGGAAATTCCTCCAACTCCAAGCAAATTAGGATCCAAGAAGACACTCCTAAATCCATTTTGTTTTCTAAATCCAAAATACAGTTTGTTACCATTCTCGTTTGTATTATCTCTGCTATCAATTCCATCCTCACCATCCATCTATTCTTTTTAAATTTTTCTTCAATATACTGTCATTAAAATTTTCAAACATACGGAAAGTTGAAATAATTTTGCAGTTAACATTGATCTACACACCATCTAGATTCTACCATTAGCATTTTACTATACTTCTTTTATCACATAATCTATCCATCTTTCTATCCCTCCAACCATCCATCAATACACTTTATTATGTTTTACACATTTCAGGGTAATTGCAGACAACAGGATACTTCAGCCTTAAATATTCAGCATGCATATCATTAAACAGAGCTCAATTTGTTGCAGTTTTTCTTTTAAGGCAAATACACAAATTTTAAGTATACATTCAATGAGTTTTGACAAATGCACATATTTTTGTAACCCAACCACTTAGGATATAATGAACATTACCATCATTCCAGGAAGTTTCCACATGCCCCTTCTTCATCAACTCCTCCCTCTTCCTCCTGTCCCCTCACCACAGACATCTATGAATAACCTTTTAAATACCCACACTACTTTTGCAGTTACCAGACATACTTCACAATATTTGTAAAACATCTCAAAAAGCACAGACATGACAAGCTCCCCACAGATGAGTGTTTCTCTAAGCACAGCACATCACTGGCCTCAGCATTCACCCAAGATGCTTGTTAAAAAAGCAGATTCCTGAGCCCTACTGCAGAACCTCTGAATCACAATCTCAGAGGATCAAGCTTAGGAATCTCATTTTTCTCCCAGCTCCAAAGCTGGTTCTGATTCAACCAAGGTTTAAGAATGCCTACGCTGGCCAAATAAAGAAAGCTTTCACTGAGATTTAAATAACTGCACATAACTGTTACCATCATCTCTTCGGGATGGCAGAAGTCTTGCTCCTGAGATCCCTTCAATATCTCTGAAAGTTTGAAAGCAAAGACTTCCTACATAGAGGAGTTTTTCTATAGCCAAGTAAAAATATCTATCCCCTTTCCATATTAGTAGAAGAGAAAAACATGTGTTTATTATGGCATAAAGTCAATGTCTATAAATAAATAAGCAAACAAACATTGCAATATGCACTCCTACACCCACCCCGTGTTTACTCAGTGAAAATGGGTACGAATTTGACCTGCCACTTGTAGTGATAAACTTATAATGCCAGATTTATTAACTGATTTTCTCCTTTTTATCCCACCACTACAGCAAGAAAAATTCCATCCTGTTTTAAAACCTCCAAGGCCCTTGGAAGGACGAATTGCTCGACTGATTCAGAACCGACGTCCTCTGGAGGCTACTGACCAGCAAAAACCACCTTCCTGTCCAGATTGTACCCCTAGAGTTTTGTGTACTTTTCATACCTTTATACCCAGTTCTACAGAAATGATGGCACTTCGTGATAACACACTGGCAGGAGCCACCCATAAAAAACAGGAAATTGAAGACAAGATTAAGCAAGAACAACACCTGCTATCTGCCTATGCATCCCCACCTAGTTACCCAACAAAAGATCTGGCTAACATTTGTGACGTAAAAACATTTCCAAAAATCACTGATACTAAAAAGATAGAAGATTTGTACTGGAGACAGCTGACATTAAAACCCCAACATATATCTTATTGTAACCCAAACCATTATATTCCATATGAGCGGTTTAAATCTGTCATACGTGACCAGTGTAGTATGTGTCAAAACTCTGTTAGCCTTAATAAGCCTAGTATTTTAGAAAGTAAACCAGACTTGGAAGCTTTTGATTTAGAACATTTTTTAAGTAAGCGAGAAGAACAGTTGTCCTTAGACATAGAAAACGATGAGGAAACAAGACCTATTCTGGGTTGGATTCCTAGAGCTGGAGTGGCCAAGCCTCAGACTGACCTGCTGGAGCTTAAGAACAATTTTTCAAAAACTGGTGCACAAAAACGTTTCCATAAGTCAATTCTACAAGACCATAAAGATCTCAGGGATAAGGAGCATTCAGGGATGAAACACCAATTCTATGGCCATAATTCCTATTATTTCTACAATTGAGATACTCATCCCTTCCTTTGAAACCCAGCTTCTTGCAAGGAAAGTAAAACTATAACAGTTCTTCATGTTGTTGGATTCTGTTTTCTAGAAGAGCCATAATGATCTTCCTAATGAAGTTTATGTTTTCAGGAACTTAAGTTAGGATCTGGTCAGAGGAACCCAGAAAAGGAGATGTGCTTACTTCTTGAAAAGTTTAACAACTTCAATAAAATATTAGAACCAGAAAAATTTTAAGTCTTTGATCTCATTTTCAAATTATAATCCAAGGAAATTTTCCAAAATCTTGAAAAACAATGTGTATGACAAAGTTTACCTCACTGTTTTACAAAAATGAGTATTTGAAATTTCTATGCCCAGTAACTGACAGATGTCTATACAACTATAGTACCTTAATAAATGTGAACCCTGTCCTCTTCTGTAAATATTTGTACAAAATAACACCAAATACAAAAGACAAAACTCAAATGCCCAGTTAATTGTGAGACAGCTCTATAAATTACATTAACTTAATAAGTTAAATATATGGGCCCTGTTTTTTTTTTTTTAATGTAAACATGTGGACAAAGTAAGTTGGTAGAAAAAATGAAACTGAAAACGCTTTGCATGCACACATTCAAAGGTAGATGTTTCTTTTCCTTTAGCTCCCTGACAGAGAAACATAATTATTTCTTTTATGCAGGGAAAAAAATTGATTTTATTATGAAAATCTAACAATGGCTTTAATTAGTAACTGGTACGTTCTAATTGTGGCAAGAAAGGATGGTGTCTTCGTCTGTTTGGGCTGCTAAGACAAAATTCCATAAACTAGGCGTCTTACCAACAACACTTACTTCTCACAGTTCTAGAGGGTGGGAAGTCCAAGGTCATAACACTGGCAGATTTGGTGTCTGCTTCCTCACTGATGGCCATCTTCTCCCTGTAACCTCACAAGGTGGAAGGGGCAAGGGATTTCTCCAGGGCCTCTTTTTTAAGGGCACTAACCCTATTCATGAGGGATCCACCTTCATGAAATAATCACCTCCCAAAGGTTCTACCTCCTAATAAACTTTAGGAGTTAGGATTTTAACATATGAATTTTAGGGGGACATAAACATATACATCATAGCAGATGGCTTGATAGCATTACTGTAAAGCCATATATTTTTGGAAGGGGTCTACCAAGAGTTTGGCTAACCCTCAAATGCAAGTCAACTCATTTAATGTGCCAACAGGCATATTTTAGACATAGTTTATCAAGAAAAGTTCATAAGGAATTTCTAAGGAGTGTTTTGTTGAGATTTCATTTATTTTGTATGTTTCCTGACCATGTCACTTAATTACACCTCCTTTAAAACTATTCTGGGCCAAAATTATGGAATTTTTTTTTCAATCTCAGTTTTAGAGCACTTGTTATATTAGGTATTATGAGATGCAAAAAGTTACGTGATAAAAATAATATTGGAGAAAACTGAGGGCAACAAAACTATCACATTACTAATCACAGAATTCTCCACAGACTTTAATATGAAATATATCTGGGAATGTGAAGGGAAGGGAGGAATATACACATTTCTCTAATTTGATCTTTTTATCATACAGGTTATTATCAGACTACAATTCTGAAAAACTCTGGAAGATGGGACTCTGCAGTATAGGAATTGGGGGTTTTAATTGCACATTTTCCCCTGGATTGCAGGCACACAGAACTGCATTAGAACTATGGGCATTCACTCTACCCACCTCTATGTGGGTATGTGTGAAGAGAGAAGGCTGTGTCACTCCTGCATAGAGGTGGGTAGAGTGAATGCCCATAGTCCTAACTCCTCAATACTCCTAAGAGGATGTAAGACCTACTCCTAACTCTCTGGTTGTTAAGGCCTCTCTAGGTGACAGCTAATACCTATCCTCCAAGTATGCTCATCATAAGCTCAACTTTGATAAATATTTATGGAGACTTCCAGATTAAGATATATTGAAACCATGCATCTATTCTTACTTACTCTAAAAAGCATATTAAAACTATGGCAAATTATTTTGCTTTTTACTATATTTTTTTGTTTGTTTTATCCTACACAAAAAAGTATAAACCAGCCTGGACAGTATGGGGAATAGAGCCAAGACATTAGGAACATTCTGGAAAGGAGATAAAGATAGATCCTAACTGGCTGAAGACACTAAGAACTATGAACTGGCATTGGGGAAAACAGCCTGATTTACACAGGCTCAAAAGGTTTAGGAAAGGTTTAGGAAATCAGTACCTCTCCCAACCCTTTAGGAGAGGTCAAGTCCAGTGTTACAGTGCCTCCTGCTGATAAACCCAACCAGAAGCCAGAGTAAGGAGGTGCATGTGATGTAGTCCTTAGATTCCAATGTACTAAGGCAAAAAATGGTGGGAAATGGATGTAGACAGATAAGAAGAAAATAACCAGCACAATGTTCTTGTAAATACCAACTCCTCAGTGCTGACAGGTACAGCCTCCTTCCACACCAGGCTACCAGAAAACTGACATACATCAACTCTCCAGGACAGAAAGAATTCACAGCTGAGGTTGAGCAAGGCTACACACTGCCCTCTTATTCTCTTATTTTAGTTCTCATATTAAAAATGTCCTTTTCACGCTCTACCTCGTGCCACGTTTTTCACACCTTTGTATTTTTTGTTGGTAATTTTGCTGTTTAAGACGGTCCCCAAGTTTTCAGTGCTGAAGTGCTGTCTAATATCCCTAAGTGCAAGAAGTCTGGGACGGGCCTTACAGAGAAAATGTTTGTTAGATGTGCTCCATTCAGACATAAATTCTTAGACTTGACACCAAAAACGTGATACATAAAAGAAAGAACTGATGAAGGAGACTGTTAAGAGGATGAAAAGCTATGCTACAAATTGGGAAAAAATATTTTGTACGCCACATATCTAACAAAGGACAAACATCCAGAATACAAGATTAAGAACAAAGCTTGCTATCTACCTATGCATCTCCACCTTGTTACCCAACAAAAGATCAAACATTTATGACATAAAAACATTTCCAAAAATCACAGATACTAAAAAGGTTTGTACTGGAGAGAGCTGACATTAAAACCCCAACATAGAATACCTCACTGAAACCCAAACCATTACATCCCCTACAAGTGGTTTAAATCTGTCATACATGACCAGTGTACTATGTTTTTTTCGGATTTATATGCTATAGTTGTTATGTATACATATATTTTTAAATATTAATGTATACTTTCTACTATATTAAAACGGTCTGACAATAAAAAGGCTGCTTACGGAATATTGCTATGTTAAACTTTACTTAGAGGATGTTAAATCTTTAGAATTAAGGTTTCCCCCAGGGGAAGCCTCCATAGCTCAGGGGTTAGAGCACTGATCTTATAGAATTAAGGTTTCCCCCAGAAAAAGATTAATGGAAACATCAATTGCTTTTCAGACTTGAAAGCTGCTGTCTCAAAAAGTAGTTTACACAAACACTAAGTTTAAAAAAAAAAACCACTTTAGAACACAATGAATGCTTTTATTTTGGTATGCATCTATATCTCAGCATTTAGTGGTCCTGAACAGAAAAGTGGAAAGATGCAGCAATTTGCCAGGAAGTCAAGCCCACCAATTTCAGGGATCTGCTGTGCAAACTGAGTTCTTTTTCTTCCTTCCTTCCTTCCTTCCTTTCTTTCTTTCTTTTTTAAGATTTCATTTATTTATTTGACAGACAGAGATCACAAGTAGGCAGAGAGACTTGGATTCTCCAGTCCCATTTGACACCTCAGATAGTTGTATCTCTGTTTAACAATTCGACTGCAAACACAGCCAGAACCAAAACTCAGCTAAGCTGCTTCTACAGGAACTGTAAGATAATAAATGTTTGCTTATCATACTATATGCAGTTTAATTCAATGATCATAATTTTTATTTCTACAAGTTAGCTTTGGCTTTTTTAAAAATCTGCCTGGTTGGGGTGCCTGGGTGACTCAATGGGTTAAGGGTCTGCCTTCTGCTCGGGTCATGATCCCAGGGTCCTGGGATGGAGCCCCGCATCAAGCTCTCTGCTCAGGGGAGCTTACTTCTCCCTCTCCCTGCTGCTCCTCCTGCTTGTACTCTTTCTCTGTCAAATAAAATCCTTAAAAAAAAAAACAAAAAAAACCTGCCTGGTTGTTTTTGATAGTCTCTTGTTCATTGCAAACGCTTCTGTTTTCTACTTTGTCTAAATGTTTTAAATATCATTTCATATTATACATTCAAAAGGTAAATAAAAATTATTTTCTTTGTTTATAAAGGAAAATGACACCATTTCTCTTGTTTCCCCCTTCTAAGTTTTTCCTGTGAAAATCAAAATGGCCGAAGTCCTCACTCTAGCCTTTAAGAATGTAAGGCTCTCTGAGAGGTCTGGGCTTGATCCCTTGCGGTATGTAAACACCTAGGAAGAGAGAGCTTCTTCACCTTTACGATCTTAACGTAGGTAAAACTACTTGTTCTTTCAGAAAATAAATTTTATTATTCTTTTGGATGAGGATAACTAATTAAACAAAAGGCCAATTCCTGAGTGAACTTAGGGTGAAAGACTGAAAAAAAAAAAAACAAAAACTCAACCAAGAAGGATCTGGCCACAAACTGTGATGACAAGTCCTCCTACAGAAAACTGGTTACCATTAATCCAAGTAACAAGGAGTAATTGTGCTGCCAAAAGCAAATATTCTACTATTGATCCTAAAGCCTCATGTTTGTTACATGCTAGCTAAAAACAGCACGGCATAAAGGCATTATAATTAATTTAGCTGTATAAATTGTGAGATTTTATTCTGATTGGGTAGTTTCTTGTGGGCTACCTATATACAACCACTTCATTGTGCTTACTCAATAATGAACAAGTTTATTTTTGTAATATAGTGAAGTGAGGAAACATCTCTTTCTTGGTCATATTTTTACTTCTGCAATGATATCTAAGAATTCCAACTCCTACCGCCCTTTGTGGGTGTAATTTTGCTCTTTGTTGTTTTTCATAATGATCTTATGCTTGGCATTTCTTAAGCATAAGAACCCAGGCTCTCAGGATTCCCACTGAGAATGGGAATCCTGAGAGCCTGGGTTAAAATACTCCTTTGCAGACTTATGTTTGCTTCTGCCAGACACCAGAACACACTGCTCATCCAGAACTACTCTGTTAATTTTTCAGCTAGAGATTTCCCAGACCATGTGGGTAGAGTAAAATCAAACCCTAAAACTGCATGAGGGCTGACCTGCAGTTATGAATTCTCAGGGAATACTTTTTCCTTCCACCCAGTACCTAATGATGTGGAAAACAAAGACAGAAGAAAAATTATTAAATTTCCTTACTACCTACAGCCTATTGACAAGTCCTTGAAACAGGCAGAGTGACAGTCCTCTAGGGACTCAACTGCCTCCATATTAATATTTTGCTAAGGGCAAAAGACATCCTAGTCCGACCCCCCCCATCCTGTAAATCTACTTAACATATAAAAAATCCTTTAGAAATTTCCTTTATCTCTGGGCGCCTGGGTGGCTCAGGTCAAGGTCCCAGGGTCCTGGGATCAAGACTTGCATCACATCATCACATCGGGCTCTCTGCTCAGCAGGAAGCCAGCTTCTTCCTCTCCCTCTCCCACTCCCCGTGCTTGTGTTCCCTCTCATGCTGTCTCTCTGTCAAAGAAATAAAATCTTAAAGAAAGAAAGAAAGAAAGAAAGAAAGAAAGAAAAGAAAAGAAATTTACTTATTCTCTAAACCCCCCCAAGATGCGTGTTGGCAAGCACCCCTGCCCCAAGCATAGGCCCACTGATATACATCTGAAGGGCCTTATGACTAAGGTTTTATTAACAGTAATAAATGACCTTTCCCAACAATAGCTAGCCCCCTCAAGGTTCTGGAAACCTTGCTTCCAAATTCCTTAGAGACTTATGCTATTCCCTAAACCCCTCCCAACTTTACAGTATATAATAGACCACTCCTCATGACCCCAGTGCAACTCTTCCTGCCCACAGGTTCTGCCCCCGTGCTTTACTAAAACCACCTTTTTGCACCAAAGACGTCTCAAGAATTCTTTGTTGGCCATTGGCTTCGAACCCAAAGAACGTTAGTTCTTTCTTACATCATCTAGGGCCAAGCCAAACAAGACTAACCTGGTTCTTCCCTTTGCTCGTTAACAGACTATAATTTATCCTCTGGATTCAAGTGTTTCAGCATTATGCTGGGGTCTCAGCCAAGCCTACCTCCTCACCCCCTTACTCTTACCTTTTATGAGGTTAACTTTCATTCTGCTGAGCTGCTGTTAAAGCCTAAAGTTCTTTCACTTCAGCAAAAGTCCCCAGGATGGCCCTAAAGTCAGCTTAAACTTGCCATGTTCATTTTCAGTTCTTGTTCCCCACATCACCCCTGCCTCCAATCTGATTTCTCTTACTTTCATGTGACTTTGTTAAATGTTTTGATCTGGGGGAAGGGTATCTTATTAGATCTTTTTCATCAGAGGGTCTTTAAAAATATGACATCCAGTATGTTGGTGGAAGGAAATATCAAAGACATCTGTTTTATGATAGCTATACTCCTTACCAGCCACTATCAAACATATCGGATAAGATAGAGGTAGGTGGAAAAGACATGACATAGAATAAAAAATAGAATATTATTGTTCTCAACTAATTCTCTCAGGTATCTTGAGTAAACTGTAAGTACTATCTGTCTCTTCCAACTTGAATACACAGATATTATAAAACATAATTTATGGTATCTGCTTTAGTAAAGGAATGTGCCAATTATTTACTTTTGCTGTTTTCTCTTTCCTCATCTTCCCATTACTCTCAATAACAAGACTCTATCCACAATGTTCTTAATTAAAAGTATTAAGAACTTCTGTTTTCTATTCTCCCCTTCATGGGAATAAATTTTAAATGATGTCAATCAATTCACTTGATCAAGTGACTTAATATTACATCTACATGATCTGCAGTATCAGCACAATGATACTCCCCATGAGTCAACTTCTCTATGAAAAAAGACTAGTAACTTCTGATATAACTAACACAACAGATTTTGATAGAACTATACCTATTTAAAGACCACGTATTTCTCGGAGGGAAATGGGTGAGAATACCAGTACTTGGTTTCCAAAGTACAGGCTAAATTTTCAAGGTGTTGCTAAGCTTGGTCTTTTAAATACATGGTTAGTCAAATAAGCCTACTTCAGCAGTACACCTAAATGCTCACTATCTTGGTCGCTTCCAAAAGCCACAGAAGGTCTTGAATAAGTGTGATTTCTGCTGTTTCACAGCCCGCTTTTGTAGCAGTAGTGTGTACAATTTTAGAGGAGGGAATTGGAAGTCAGGACACAGAAAACAAAAAGAAGAATCCAGTTATATAGAGAGATGGGTGGTCTGGAGCAGATATAATAGTACCCGTAATCTGGAAAGGTTGCAAGGCAATCTAATATCTATTGCTTAAATTGGGGGCAGGAGAAAGATTACTAGAATGTAAGCTCCACCAGAGAAAGAGTCCTCATGATTTACTCCAGGTACATAATATATATTCAGTAAACATCTGACTGAATGCAGGCAGTACTAGAATGTAAGAGGAAAAATTCATCACGACTTGGGGTCTGAATCAGAAGGACAAATGAGTCAAGAAGAAACTTGCCAGTGGAACTGACCATGTCTGGAAAGGGAGCTAGTTCTGGAGGAAAAGTGTAACTGGAAGCTGTAGTATCAAACCTGCATTTCTCATATGATACCACCGCATTCTCTTACTTGATCATCATTTAACCTAGGCTGGATGAGAGGCAAATCCTCTCTAGATTTCCAACTATTCTCTAATCACATAAAAATGTTTCTTCCTAATGTTGCCTACACATCCTCCTTGTTCCGTACAGCAACGCGAGGAAGAGACGGGTGTCGGCACAAAAAAAGCCGGCAGGTGTGGGGCCAGACCTACAGTCCAGTTTCTGCCGCAGCTGCAGAACCTTCCCCATTCCACAATCTTGGGGCGTCCATCAAGGGGAGAGTTGAAACATGACTTCAAGTATCAGAATGAAGGCGAAACAAGAACATGTCAGAAGCTCTAGTCCAACTCTTACAATTCTTAGCTCCAGGCTACCCCTTTTGGGTGCGGTTGGCACCATTCGTGGAAACACGAT
The DNA here is from genome assembly GCF_002288905.1 of Enhydra lutris kenyoni. NCBI lineage: Eukaryota > Metazoa > Chordata > Mammalia > Carnivora > Mustelidae > Enhydra > Enhydra lutris. Next base: position 25,426,800 of record NW_019154100.1, on the reverse strand, counting down.
AGGAAATGGGTAAAGGTCGTCAGCTGACGGCATGGTAGCCGGAAGACCTCTAAGTGCGCCTGAATTAAGGCGTTCCCCTCGGGGCAGGCAAAACACCTCCCCTTTAAAAAGCACATTACGTCAGCGAGCACAAGGGCAGTTACCTTCGCAGGATGACACCCTCGATCCAGCACGCAACTCCCCTCCACCCTCCCCTTGGGTACACGCCTGCACACACGGGCAGAACGGTGATGTCAGCCCTTCCGGCTCCACCCCGTTGTCGTACATCCAATGGCCTGTCGTAACTGCCGGCAAGAGAGCAGAAGGGCACCTGCGCGGCACACCCTACCCTGCTAGCCGGCATACGCGCGGGTCGTTGACGTAGGCCCTGGAGACTGGAGCCAATGAGGCGCGGTGACGTCACCACGCACCAGGCGGCGCAGCCGCACGTCTTGCCGCGAGGGGACGGAAAGAGCTCGGTTGCACCAACACCGGTACTTAGGTGCAGACCGGCGTGTCCTTGGGTTTAGAGAGCGGGACGTCCGGCTTGCGAGCGGACACCTTCGTTTCGCGCGCGGCGAAAGAGCGGTGAGCGCGCGGCGCGGAGGCCGTAGCGGGCGGTAAGCCGAGCGCGGGGGCGCGCGACTGCGTTGAAGGTGCGCGGGCAGGCTGAGGCCAGCGCCCGGGTTTTGCGGGTGAGGCCCACGTGAGGCCGGCAGGCCCGGGAGTGACGACGACCCCCGCCTGTGGTCAGCCAGCACCCGATGGGTTACGGCTTGAGATGGGGCGGAACCCCAACTGCGTGGGTATATGGATTCGACCAGGGTCCTGAAAGCCTGGAGGAGACATGGGTACAATACGACTGAGACCCAGGCCCTCGTAGTCCGGGCTGAGGGGCTGTGGAAGTGACAAACAAGACTAACCGAGATGAGGGCGGGAACGTGAGGGACGCGTGTAGTGCCTCACATTCTCCTTCACAGGGAGCAAAAACTGTTGCTTCTCCGAAAAGAAGTCATTTTTCTTCTGGGTCACCTGTCGCTTTTCCCCTCAACCTGCCTAGGCATCTCGGGAAGGTAGGTTTCATCAGTCTCCTTGAAACCGGCCTTATTGGGTGACCTCGTGGTTGCCTCCTTGGATCCCAGAGCTGGAGGATGGGGGTCCCCGGGAGACCTCGCAGCCCGCCACTGCCCTCCCACCTACACAGTAAGGCAGTTAATAGTGACCTGAGCAGCCTGAATCAAGCACGACTTACGTTTTTTAAATGTATTCAAACTTAATCAGAGAAGTGGCTTCGATTTGTAGTATGAATAATTAGACTTATTTAAAGGTTGAAATTTTTGAGGTTTTGGCTTAATGTAATCATGGTTTTCAACTTACTCAGATTTGTGACTTTTTGTGACCTTGACCTCAACTTTTGAAACCATTTTGAACTTGGCTCCCACTTTACTTACTTGGTGTTTAATTCCGTCCTAAACACTCATGGATGTGTATTTAAGGAAGTTCTTCCAGCTAGTGGTTTCTGTATTACAGAGTCTGTTGCAAGTGTACTGAGTAAAACGAGATTCAGAGATTTCATCCTGGTACTTACATCCTAGATTGGCAGTCAATAGTAATTGTCAGTAGAGAAACCACTGATTGCTTTCTGTTGGATTTTTACATGGAGGGAAAAGGTAATAAATTGAGTGTTTCATTTTTAGATTTAAAAATGGGTGATGTTGAGAAGGGCAAGAAGATTTTTGTTCAGAAGTGTGCCCAGTGCCATACCGTGGAAAAGGGAGGCAAGCACAAGACTGGGCCAAATCTGCATGGTTTATTTGGCCGAAAGACAGGTCAGGCCCCTGGATTTTCTTACACCGATGCCAACAAGAATAAAGGTAAGAAGCTGGGGGCAGGGGGCAGTTTGTAAATAACAGAAGCACAAATTGCGTGAATATAACCAATGGTAAGTCCTTTATCAGGAGTGTAAAATATTTAACAATACATCCCTCCTTGTTTAGGCATCACCTGGGGAGAGGAGACACTGATGGAGTATTTGGAGAATCCCAAGAAGTACATCCCTGGGACAAAAATGATCTTCGCTGGCATTAAGAAGACAGGGGAAAGAGCAGACTTGATAGCTTATCTCAAAAAAGCTACTAAGGAGTAATAGTTGGCCATTGCCTTATTTATTGCAAAACAAAAATGTTTCATGACTTTTTTTATGTGTCCAATTGATCTCATACACCAGAATTCAGATCATGAATGGCTGATAGAATATTTCTTTTGGACAGTCCTGATTTAAATAAGGTTGGCTTGTGGTTAAATGAATATGATCAGCTTTTTGAACTTTGATGGTAATTCTGGTTTAGCAAGTGTTGTCAGTTTTCCCCTTTTAAAAATATGATCGGAATTGATTAGTAATGTTCAGCTTTTCACAGAGGTGGTAAATGCCATCTTTAGACTTACAGGAGATTGGTTTTATATTTAGATTTATATAACTGGTTATATTAATATATTTAAATACTGAGGAAATCCCTTCACTGTCTCAGAACCAGCAAGACTGAGCTGTGTTTCAGGTTGTGTTCATTAGCCTGTTAAAGGCAAGGGTTGAAGATAAGCTGTCAGTGTCCACTTTTTTTTTTCTTAACTATCCAATTTAATTAAAATTTCCTGCATCTAAAATGTTGCCTTTTGCTTAATGAAAGGCATTTTAGTGTGGTTTATGTATAATATTAAATAAAGAGTATTTAATACTTCTCATTTGATAGATCTAAGGTCAGATGCTTTTAAAATTCAGTGTGAGAGGATATAGCAGCATACATGGATTGTGAATTATCCACTAAATCAGACTAAGTTATAATTCAGGATTGTCTTCTAAACAGCTATTCAGAGACACAACTGTGGAAGTACCACATATGTATGATTGGTAATGGTCCTTTTGCTAACTTGTTAGAAGGGTTAAAATAGAGGAGATATATCATCAGCACAAATTTGTAAATTATATGATAAGGCTCAAGATAATTAAAAACAAAATCACAAATCATTTTTCTAATGTGCTTGATTTAATTAATGACTGATGCCAAGATTTTGAGTAAAACAGTTCCAAGTACTTGTGGAGCAGTGTTTCTAGTTATAGTACTTGTATTTTCTTAGTCCCCTAGGACACCCTGAACTAGAACAACACTTCAATAATTCATCTTTATAGAGTTTCCTCAGCCAGAATGAGCACTGGAGTGTTAATACCAAATGTGGGTAGACTAACATGCTTCTAGTCATGGTTTGGGGGCATATAACTATAATTTGTGTACCAAGTTATTGCATACATAGTCCATGCCATAAGATTGAGAATAGGCCCTAGAAGTTTTAATGGAGGTGGTGAAATTCTCAGTGAAGGTAGTCTGGTGGTGATGAAGGCCCTCTCTGGGACAAAGAGACTGGGAAGAGGCTTTGTCAATTGTTTCAGAGGTGATGGAGGTGATATTAAGGCCTGACAAAGCAATCTGTAACTTGTGAATCTTATTTTTAATCATCAGAGAAATGTAAGTAAGCAAAGAAATCAGGAAACATGCAGAAACAATATGGGAAAGCAAAAGAAAGCCTGCTATAATTCAGAGGAAAAACCTTTGTAACAGAGAACTTGTTAACTGTAGAAGTTAGTGGTATTCAGAAACAGTACAGAAATTTAGCTTTTAAGAATTCTAGATCATTATGGGACTACATGATGGCCCAGAGTTGATCTACTTCTGTGCCTTCTACATCAACTAAAGCCTGTGTTGGCAGAGAGAATTACTAAGTACCTGCTGTGTTCTAGGACAGTTGTACTCATTAAGTGCCCCTGGTGATTTATATATAACATTTGCTGATCCTATAGTTAATTTAGAGGTGAGATTCCCATCTGTGAGGTATATATGTTGTCCTAGAAATAAAGACAGATTCCTGGGTGGCTCAGTTGGTTAAGCATCTGCCTTCAGCTCAAGTCATGATCCCAAGGTCTTGGGATCCAGCCCCTGCTCAGCTGGGAGCCTGCTTCTTCATCTCCCTTTGTCCCTCCCCCTCTCTATGTGCTCCTGTGCATGAGCTCTCTGACAAAATCTTAAGAAAGAATTTTTAAAAAAGCACTGTCTAACCCGTGTCTTCATGCCTATTGCTCCATTATAGGTGGCTTGCTGCTACCACAAGTGAGTCGGGTTTTTAAGGAGTGTCTCTCTTCCAAGTGCCACCTACACTGAATTTTGCCTAGAACAGCACTGTCTGATAGAATTTTCTGTGATGATGGATTGTACTTGGGCTGTCCAATATAGTAGCCACTAGTCACATTTGGTGATTAAGCCCTTGAATTATTGCTAAATTTACATAGCCATATATGGCTATATTATAAGATTGCTGTTGAGCATTAACATCTGTGAAAGCACTTAACTGGTGAGCTCTGGAATACTTTTCATTTTATAACCATGTCAAATTCCTTGAAAGTCACAGTGAAAAATTAACCTCTTCCAAGGTTAACAGTGATTGAATTGTCATAGCTAATGTTTTGTATTCTAAATTAGCTCTGATGATTTCTAGAACTTTTGATACCCTTGACTGCTTTTTTTTTTTTAGATTTTATTTATTTGCGAGAAAGAGATAGTGGGAGAGGGAGAAGCAGGCTTCCTGCAGAGCAGGGAGCCCCATGTGGGGCTCAATCCCAGGACCCTAGAATCATGACCTGAGCCAAAGGCAGATGCTTAACAACTGAGCCACCTAGGACCCCAGTGACTGCTCTTCTTTTAATCTCCCTTGGTCTAAGTAGCTTCACACTCCATATGGCATAAAACACAGGCATCATAGAATCTTTACATGTAGCTATAATCTGTTGCTAAGACAAATACATTTTTTCACATGACATTTTGGCCAAATTCTACCCCTATAACTCAGATCACTTTATAAAGTTCATTGATTTCTCAGCTTATCTTCATTACCTCATAAGGTATATGGACAAGTATCATTCCTATTTTATATCTAAACAGGCTCAGAGAGGTTGTTGCTGTCAAAGGTCACACAGGCATTACCTTGGAGTAGTATTGCATGAACAAACCTTGCCTTTTTACACTATCTTCTAAAATTCCATATCCATATAAACCGGGTCATCTATTAGCCTCTTGACAGAACTCAAACTTCCCTTTTCTTACTGAAGACTGCTTTCTCCAGGGGTGCGTGGGTGGCTCAAGTCCGTTGAGCTGCTGCCCTCAGTTTAGGTCACAATCCCTGAGTCCTGGGATTGAGTCCCACTTGGGGCTCCTTGCTCTGCAGAGTCTGCTTCTCCTGACCCACTGCCCTCTCATGCGTAGTCACTCTCACTCTCTCTGTCTCAAAATCTTAAAGAAAAAAATAAAAAACTGTTCTCCAAGCCTCAACCTCTGCAGCCTTGCAGGTGGGGCCAGCCTGTCCTCTCACACTGTCCGCAGCATAGGCCATTGTGGTTTTGGCATCTTCCAGATACTACTCCTCTCACGGGCAGAACTACCTGAGTGAGATTCATGGTATCTTTGTGTCAACTCTTTGCTGTTTTCTGTACTTCTGAAACTTCACTACGTTTAACTGAGAATTTACGTACTCTGTTCCTACTCTTTAAAAAAAAAAAATTACACTGGTAATAACTGCATAAAAATGAATGAATAACCTGTCCTTAGTGCCACTATAACCTCAACATTTTTTACTTGAATTTAATTCAGTACTGCTTTCTCTTGGTTGCAACTTGTCATTGCTCCAGAGCTACTCCACTTCTAAAATTTGAAATCCCATTATACAGCCTCATACTACTGCATGTCTCTTGTAATCTCTATTCCATTTGCTTGAATTCCTCAAAATCCCAGTCCCTGATCATTCCCTTGTGGCTTTCCTTCCTTAGTCAATTTCAGTGTATCTTTTTTTTTTTTTTTTTAAGATTTTATTTATTTGACAGGGAACACAAGCGGAGAAGGAGAAGCAGGCTTCCTGCAGAGCAGAGAGCCTGATCTGGGCTCGATCCCAGAACCCTGGGATCATGACCTGAGCTGAAGGCAGATGCTTAATGACTGAGCCACCCAGGCGCCCCTCAGTGTTTTTTCAATCAGTGTGTTGCCTGTAGCCTGTAATTTGTCACCTGTGTTGCTTTTTGTGGCATCTGCTCTACACACACCCGGCCTGGGAGCAGCCCATCTATCTGCCTTGTCCACTTCCACACCCAATCTGAGCATTACTGGAAAAAAACATACATTGGGGCGCCTGGGTGGCTCAGTGCGTTAAAGCCTCTGCCTTCGGCTCAGGTCATGATCCCAGGATCCTGGGATCGAGCTCCGCATCGGGCTCTCTGCTCAGCAGGGAGCCTGCTTCCTCCTCTCTCTGCCTGCCTCTCGGCCTACTTGTGATCTCTGTCTGTCAAATAAATAAATAAATTCTTAAAAAAAAAAAATCCATCTACCAATTGGCAGCACTGTTGTAAACCTCTGATTCAACTGAACCAGCAGACACCCAGCACAAGTGTCCTTATAATCATTCTCCCCCAGTCTTCCTCATGGTTAATTTATAAAATGCTCCTCAAGCTTCTCTCACCCCTCTCCCCTGTTCTCACAGTAGATGGATGACCTTGCCTCCCATTTCAGGTAGGAGTTCTTTACTTCCTGACTAGAAGGAAGGGTTTTGTTGTCTCCTATCCCCCACCATCAACAATTCTTAATTCAGATATGGTTTAGAATGTTCAGTGACATCAACAGGAGCTCCAGATGTTACACTTAGCAGCATGGTCAATGTAACACCCAACTCCAATCCTATGTCTTCTGCCTCTTCTCCTATAGAAGTTTGAAGTGCTAAATGCTTGCTTTCATTTCAGTGTGGGAACTTCACTTTGGGACCCATACTCCAACAGAACAAATACACTAAGTTCTGGAAATGCAGCTTTTCTTACTCAGTTTAATGAAATTATAGTTCAGCATGGATAATACATCTGGACCAAGACATAGAAAATCTTTACAGTTTGGGTAGGATATGGGAAATCTATAGGTTTTCTAAGTCACCCACCCTGAGTTGGAGCATATCATATTGTCAGATGAAACTACATTTGGTGAGTATTAGAGGATGATAATCTGAAGGATCTGAACTCTGTGCTGACGGGACCTATTGGAATCCTGCACAGTAACACTTATGTGCCTTAAGTTAACTCCTCTGTCAACTGACATTAATTACAATAGCCCTGAGGGTTGTTGTAAGGGTTAAACGAGAATGTGCTTAGCACTCTGCACACTCAAATGATAGCTAATTTTTAATTGGGTGGGAAGTACAATTTGTTAAATTGATAGCTGGACAGATTGCACAGAAGGGAGACCAAGAGGATTCCTAACTGAAGTGGTATAATGGAAGAGAAGTGCCTGGAATTAAGGATTTGTATCCATGACTCCAGTCCATAATTCTAGTAGCTCACTCACTGGGGGATACCTCATTCCCTATTACAATGACCAGGAATAAGAATCAATGAAGTGCAACATCCATGAAATTCCATTTACCTTGAGCTATTTGGAGGGAGGTCTAAGATGTCAAAGGGTTAAATGGGCACCTAATTTTCATACACTTGTGTGTCTAATTTTTCCAGCAACCTAACAAAGACAAACTTGTTAATACCCTTAGTAGTGTACTTACTGGGATTATGCCAGTCTGCCAATTCTGAATCTTTAAAGGTAAACAAGAAAGGAGACAAATCAAGATGGGACCATGTGCATTAAAGGCATCTTAGAGGGCGACCTGTGTGGCTGTTGGTTAAGCATCTAAATTTTGGTTTCAGCTCAAGTCGTGATCTCTCAGACTGGGGATCAAACCCCACATCAGGCACTGTGCTCAGCACAGTCTCCCTCCCTCCCCCTTCTGCTAACTCTCTCAAATAAATAATAATAATGAAAATAGTAAGAATAAAAGCAGCTTAGGGGGCAGTGTTTAAGAGGCTGACTCCAGCCCTCCACTGCTCCACCTTCCAGCAGGATTTACCTGGAGGCTTAATCCAGGTCCCAGTAGGATACCACCTTCAAGGCCCTTGCCTGGGAAGAACTACCTAGTGCTTGTGTCCTGTCTTGGCACAGCGGTTACAACTAGCCATGAGCCATATTCAGTAGTTGTATTTTTAAAGAATGTTGATTCTAGAAACCAGCACCTTGTGTAAGTCTTGGATGGATCATGTGTGTTTTAACAAAATACCACTATTCTAGCCAAACAAACAGTACCCAGGTTAGAGACCGTGGGAAGAGATCTGTGGGAAAGATTTTTTTGTGAGTCTCCTGAATCAGAGTAGGGTAAAATACTTGGTTTCTTGGTATGTACATAATGTTAGGGGGAAAAGGGATTTTAAAGAGCCAATGTTTAGTGGAAAAACAGGAAGGGCCTGCTTATTTTGCCCCTTCCCAACATGGTATCTCTCAAGGTGAAGTATTGGAAGTATTGTAAATCAAGGTAAAGACTCCAGTGCTCTTTTATAGCATAGCAAAACTAAAGGTGGCCTGCATGTGCCAAATTCTTTTTGTGGATATCCTACCTGAAAACTCTGATAGTTTGCTTTCTGTTCTCCATCCTGAAGTTGATGAAGCAGTTCAAAACCAAGACTTCTATTAGATGATACAAGAGAATTCAGGCAAGGTGTGTGATTTTCTAAGAAACCCTCTTAGCTGGAACAGTTGTCCCCTTTACCTGTGCTGGTTCTCCAGCAAAATATCTTGCAAGTAAACAGCTAAGGACTTTATCCTTGGCCTTCTACATGCAGGTGCAATTTCTGAATCCAACAATTTTTTGACAGGGAGCCACCCTCCAGGATACAGCTCCAAACTCCCCACCCTTGGTTCATTTCCTCTTTCACTGATCTTTCCTTGTCAGCCTCATTTGTAGAGTTTTTTGGTTTTGTGTGTGTCTGTGTGTTGTCCATTCTCAAAGACACTGCTCTTTGCCTACTTAATACCATTCTCCCCTTCATTTTTAGTAACAAAACGTTGATTTTCTTTTTTTCTTTTTTTTCTTTTTTTTTTTTTAGGGTGGTAATATACCTATAAAAAGACTATACTCTCCAACTTCCCTAGGTGTGGTCAGTGGGTCAAGTCGAAGTCAGTTGGGTGGAACTTAACAAGAAATCTCTAGAGAGAGCTGACTCAGCTGGGAGGATTGCCCTTTTACCCCTTCCCTTCTTCCTGCCTAGAAACTAGATAGGATGGCAAAACCCTGGCAGCCATTTTTTACTATGTTGCATCATTGGAGATGGAAGCCATACACCTTAGAATGGCAGAGCAGAAAGAAAGGAGGAACTAGCACATTGATAATGTGGTCAAAGTGCCATACTAACCCAGACTTCTTTAGTAGTTTAATAAACTTCCTTCTTATTTAAGCCATTGTTATTTAAGTTTCTGTTATATGCAGCTGTTTCTAATCCTAACAGATGCCCACCTCTTATAATAAGAGTACTCCCCACAGCTACCTCTTTGATATTTTTCTTTACATTTCCTCCTTTGGCATAGCCACACACATGCCAGTGACTTCATATCTATAACTACAGTCTAAATCCCTCTTGAGCTCAAAAGCCATATGCTCAACTGTCTTTTGGACATCTTTATTTGGATTATCCCCTAGGCACTGCAGTAGGCTGAAAAGGGGCCACCCAAATAGCTCCATGCCCTAATCCCTGGGACCTATGAATGCTATCTCAGATGGCAAAAGAGACTTTACAAATGTGATCAAGTTAAGGATCTTGAGGTGGAGAATTTATCTTGAATTATTTGGGTGGGCTTGATGAGTCAGAGAAGAAGGCAATATGACAATGGAAGCAGAGATTGGGGTGATGTGGCTACAAACCAAGAAATGCTGGCAGCCTCCAGAAGCTGGAAAAGACAAGAAATGGATTCCTCTTTTGAATCTCCAGAAGAAACCAGCCCTTCCAATGCTTTGATTTTAGGCCACTGAGACCCATTTTGGGATTCTGACCTCCAGAACTATAAGATTTGAAGTTTATGGTAATTTGTTACAATGGCAAAAGGAAACTGATACAAGCACATATAACATATCCCAAAATAAATTCATTAACTTTTCCCCAAAACATGATCCTTTTATATTTCCTATCTTGAATATTATAGCATCCAAAATATGAATTATATGGTTAGTCATATATCCTAGATTTGCCCCACTCTATCATTCTTCACTCACCACTTTGTATTTTCATTTCTATGTATGAACTGTCATTCAAATCAGTTCCTAATTTGTTCTGCCTTATCTTCCATCTGTGTTATTGTAGTAGCACAATGATTCTCAACTGGGGGTAAATGTGCCAGCTTGGGCGAGGGAAGGGGACATTTGGCAAATGTCTGGAGACATCTTTAGTTGTTACCACTGTGGAGGGATGCTGTCGGCTGGCATCTAGTGGGTAGAGGCCAAGGATGCTACTGAACATCCTACAGTTCTCTGAACAGCCCCCACAACAAAGAATTCTCTGGTCTGACGTGTTAATACGGCCAAGGTTAAGAAAGCCTGCCATACTCTTAAAACTAGTTTCCCTGCCTCCTATATTAAACCACTCCAGTCATGATCATTATAATTTCCAATTCCCTGGTGAAATCTACAGGCATATCATATTTTATTGTACATTGCAGATACTACATTTTTCTTTTTCACGAGCTAAAGGTTTGTGCCAATCCTGCATTAAGCAAGTCTATTGGCACAATTTTTCCAACAGCATTTGTTCACTTTGTGTCTCTATATCACACTTCAATAATTCTTGCAATATTTCAAATTTTACCATATTATTACATTTGTTACAGTGATCTGTGACCAGTAATCACTGATGTTACTATTATAATTGTTTGGGGGTGGGGTGCCAGAAACCACACCCACTTAAGATGGAGAACTTAATTGAGAAGTTCTCAATTGACTGACTGTTCCACTGGTTGTTTCCCCATCTCTCTCCTTCTTCTTGAGCCTCTTTTTCCCCAAGGCAGCAGTACTGAGGTTAGGCCAATTAATAACCCTACAATGAACTCTCAATGTTCAAGTGAAAGGAAGAGTCAGTCTCTCACTTTAATTCAAAAGCTAGCAATGACTGAGATTCGTGAGGAAGCCATGTCATAAAAGCTGAGACAGGCGAAAAGCGAGGCCTCTTGTGCCAAATAGTCAAGCTGTGAATGCAAAGGAAAAGATGAGGACTTGCTTCTTATGGATGAGCAAAGAAAGTAATTGCTTGAGATGGAATCTTACCCACTCCTGGTGAGGATGCCGTGAAGATTGTTGAAATGACAACAAAGAATTTAGAACATAACTTAGTTGATAAAGTTGTGCGAGGGTTTGAGAGGATTCACTCCAATTCTGAAAGTTCTACAGTGGGTAAAAATGTCATCCAACAGCATCACGTGCTACAAGGAAATCATTCATGATAGGAAAAGTCAGTTGATGTAGCAAACCTCCCTATGCTCTTATTTGAAGAAATTGTCATAGCCATCTGACCTTAAGCAACCACTAGCCCATCAGGCAGCAGCCGTCAACATGGAGGCAAGACCTTCCCCCAGCAAAAGGATGACAACGCACTGAAAGCATTTTTTAGCAATAAAGTTTTTTTTTTAAGATTTTATTTATAAGTAATCTCTACACCCAATATGGGGCTCAAACCCACACCCTTGAATGTGTCAAGAGTCACACACTCTGCTTACTGAGCCAACCAGGTGCCCCAGAAATAAAGTTTGTTTTTTTTTTAAAGATTTTGTTTATTCATTTGACAGAGATCACAAGTAGGCAGAGAGGCAGGCAGAGAGAGAGAGGGAAGCAGGCTCCCTGCTGAGCAGAGAGCCCGACCTGGGGCTCCATCCTAGGACCCTGAGATCATGACCCAAGCCGAAGGCAGAGGCTTTAACCCACTGAGCCACCCAGGCACCCCGAAATAAAGTATTTTTAATTAGAGTGTGTACATATTTTTAAGAGGTAAGGCTATTTCACGCCTAATAGACTATGGTATAATATAAACATAACCTTTATATGCACTGGGAAACCAAAAAATTCATTTGCTTTACTGTAAGTATTACTTTATTGCAATCTTTACTTTATATCTTCAAGATATGACTCTTTTTTTGTCCTTAATTGTAAGACTTATAGTCCTTGGCTGGTAGTGTCAGTATCTGGATCACTTACAGATCTATTGTCTTCTTTTTTTCCCATCAATTTTCAGTCATTTTGACCTTTCTCTTGGCATGCCAAGTAATGTGTGTGTGTGTGTGTGTGTGTGTGTGTGTGCCTGAAGTTTATTATGTGAAGATACAGATAGAGCTCTCAAGAGTGAGAGGGTTCCCAACAGGGTTGCCTGTGACCTTTTTACAGAAAGCTAACCAGGGAACTTAAATCCTTTTCACAACTCTGTTGATAACACCTTGATGGCCTACTTCCTTTTTAGGGGCTGGTTATTCTTTGTTGGTCACAGGTGATTATGGTTTTCCACCTCACATGCCTAGGGACATGCCAAGTAATTTTTCATTGAAGGCTGACATGGAGCATTAAAGATTATGGTGGCTCTGGATGATATCTTCCTCCAGAGGAAGTTCACTCTTTCTTTGCAGGGTAGTTAGAATGGAGGCTGATTATCTCAATCTATTTAGAGACTGAGCTGGCTCAAGGCTGGACTGAAATTTTGGAAAGGCTTTTTCTACATCTGATTCAACCCTGGTGTTAAAGTGTAGCCTTTTAGGGTTCCAGAAGCCTTTTGGATGAGATCGAGTGTGGGGAATTGACTAGGCTCATCCCAAGGTGAGTCTTGAACTCTACCCTTGTCTGCTCAGCACTCCTAGACTGACACAAACTCCGTCAGGCTCATTAGAGCCTGTCTGCTTGGCTCCTTAACTTTGGTCAGCTTAAAAATATGGCAAATGTCTTAAGGGCAGGATGTTGGTATACATTTTGCCCCTTCTTAGAGACATTCAGCCTTCCATTTTCTACTTTTCGTTTCTTCATCCCAGAGAAGTTTCTCTACCTTTTAGTAGAGGCCCTCTGCCCAAGTACTTCCCCTGGATTCTTGGACTTTTTGACCCACGCCCAGAATGAGTCATTGCCCAGAAAGAAAATGCGGCTACACACTGTGGGCTCGTTTCTCTCTCAAATCCTCCCTTCTCTAAGATTTGATCTTTTCAAGACCTGACTTCTTCTCCATTATCTTCAAACAGTAGCTGCGATCTACTTCGTGGCAGGTCCCATGTGTGAGAAGTGAGCAGCAGGCCCCCTGCACTGCTCTCCTCCCGCTCCATCCTGGGACCTGCCTCTGTAAGGAACTTGCCCGGCATCTGAGTCCTGCTTCAATGACAGAGGGCTGACCTCTCTCCTTCCCTGCAACCTGCCAGCGTTTAGTTCCAGACCCCACACCAGCGTCCCTCTGCATCCCAGGCCAGAGTGAAACCACGTAGGCTTGCTTTGTTTTGTTTTGTTTTGTTTTCTGAAAAGTAGTATTGCCTGCCTTCTAAATCCTCCTCTCTCCCTGTTGATAATTCTGAAGTGCTTTGTCAGTTCCAAATCAGGCATGAAAGAAGGCTCATTTTGACATTCATAGATATATTTCCTTCTGTCTTTCCAATTATTCCTGAAATAAAAGCCTTCATAGCCCTTTCGTAGGTTGCGTTCTCTTCTGTAAATTATAAATGAGTCAGTTTGTGACTCTGTTGGTAAGCAGGGTCAAAGATCTTTATTAAAAACAGAAATGGTAGCTATTTTATAGTTCTGAGACTTTGTGCTCCAGTTGCATGGGTATCAGGTGTTTTCTATGCCTGGTCTCATTTAACACAACAGCCCTATGCATGGTAGGGCTGGGGGGATTACTGAATACACTTTGTCAGGAAATGAAGCTGAGAAACGTTACATTGCTCAATAGTAAGTGGTAGAACTAAGATTCAAAGTCAAGTCTGAGTCCAAAGCCCTTACTCTTTCAAACACAGCTTTGCCCTCGGCCCCTAATTCTCAGTGTCTGATGCCACAAACAATTTCTAACCTCAACCCATTGTAGTCATCGGAATCACCCCCAAAGAGACTGTGGACGACACAGAACAGTCCATCACCCTGACTGAACAGTTAAAATGCAGTGACACACAGAACATTTGTAGTCGCTGATAACAAAATTTAGGACTATTACACCTAAGGACCAGTTAGTGGCTGAGAACACACAAAGAATATTGAGGCTTTTATGTACCTTGTTGTCTCTAAAAAAAAAAAAAACACCCAGATTCTTGGTACAACCATTAGTAAGTTGCCTCTCCCCTATCCCTTCTGCATGCTGGACATCCCCTTCACACTGCCCATTTCCCGCTGGAGCAGAGGGTCTGTGTTCTATTTATCTTTGTATCCCTAGCACTTAACGTTCCATGAATTAATATGCACGGTCTCCCCAACCATAATTTAAGTTTAATGATGGCAGAGACTGTCTCCTTTAATTTCAATCCCCAGACTGTTGTTAATTACTCTCTGATTGCATGAACCAGAGATCTCACACTATCTCACGTAGTGGGGGTTTACTGGAAAAAACTCATTGCAAGGATGGAGGCCGTTATCATTCAGGCTTCGAAGAATAGCACCATTCACGGTCTAAGCTAGCTCTAGGGGCCAGATTAACACGTTTGCTCCTCCAGCAGGAATTGTTGGATCTAAGGATGTTAACCTAACATGCCGCCATTAATATGACTCCTGTCTTATATTGGTTCTCTTTTATGTCTTGTCTACACCTGTTACCAATTAGCTCTTTCTCATTCAACCACCTGAGGGAGAAAGTCCAATTACCTTATTAATTATTCCTGTTAAGTAGAACTGTTTTAAACCAAGCCACTTCATAGGTTTCCAGATGCCCACCTCTGTCCTAATTGGTGGTCTTCTTTAACACAGAAACAATCTAGCAAGAGCCTACTTCAGTTAGCTTGGGACTCTCAAGGAGGAAATAACTGTGGGCATGGCAGTCCCTAGGACTGGCATGTCCATTAAAGGCCTTACACGAAGTTCAAAATTAATGTTTATTTAAGTTTTCTGAAGGGAGAGCCAGAAGAATTTCATGACTGTGTATAATTTAATCCTGTTTAGTATATCCTGGATATTTGGTGGGGTCTTAACATTGAGTTAGGGTACAAATGTCCTTTTCTTTGATTTGTAGCTGTCATTGCCGTTTTGAGATTCTGGAAGAGTTTGTGAACCTGTCCCTTTCTTTACAGTTAGTTCCATGCTTTTGGCTAAAAAGCCAGCTCTTTCTGAGGTTAAACGTTTTTCCCTTTGGATCCTAGAGCTATGACACTTTGTTTTTAAATAACCATTTACCAGAGCAATATGTCCTTTTCTCTCTCTGAATCATTCAGTACAAAAATAAGCAATTTCATATTGTCCTGAATTGGCCTTTGAGTGTTATGTTTGCCTCATGTCTGTTTTTTAAAATTCAACATTAATTTTTTGTATATATTTCATATACTATTAACATGCAACATACATTATTTGATGTAGTCCTCCTAATACCCCTGTGAGGTAGATATTATTACTATGTTAAAGATTAGGAAATTAGAGCTCAGGAAGATTAAATAATTCGTCTCAGTTTATGCAGCTGGTGAGTATGGTGATGGAGGTTTAAAGCCCATAGCTGTCAGTCAAGTCATTTCCCCCACCTGTGTTTAGTCATTTTCCAGACTCTTTCAGAACACTGGACATTATCTGGAGGTCACAGAGAAGTAGAACTGCCTCCCAGCTCCCCTCTTCCTCATGCCCTCCTCTCTCCACTCCGTGCTCTTCATCATCTGACGCAGCCAACTGAGTTCTCTTTGGTTCTCGCTAGACAACAGGGTTTGGTGCCCAATATATGAAAACATTTCTTGGAAGCATAAACAAATATGTAAATTTAGATGACTTAATAAGTCACAGGATCAGATATAATCTGGGAGCTCTGGAGGGAATAAAATGGGGGAAAAGAAATTGTTGGGAGAGAGACGAGGATGAAAGAGAAAATAAAGGAGCTAAATAATTTTACATCCTCAGTTTTTCCTAGAGCTGGCTCTGTGTACATGATTCTCAGAGTGAAGGGTCCTTTTAAGAACCGATAGCCAAATTCAGACACTCTATAAAATAAGAGATACCGTTCAAAATATGATGGGCAAATCCTGGGGAGCCGCTGTGGTTGGCTTTGTAGTGAACACAAGAGGGCGCTAAGCTCCACAGTGAGCCACAGGGCCACTAAGGCCTGCATCTAGCATTGTGGCATACATACAAATAGCCCCTTTCAAGTGATATTTCTCTCTCTCTCTTTTTAAGATTTATTTGTTTATTTGAGAGAGAGAAAGAGAGATAGCAGGGGCTGGGGCAGAAGGAGAGGGAGAGTCCTTGAGCAGTGGGGAGACTGAGGCAGCGTTTGATGCCAGGACCCTGAGATCATGACCTGAGCCGAAGTCAAGACTCTGCCGCTTAACCAACTGCCCCTCAAATGTTATTTCTTAAAAGTTATATCAAGTGTTAAACAGGGACTTATATCTACCCCTAATTTAGTAGATGCCAGTCTCAGTTAATTTGTGATTTTTTTTAATGCCTGAATGACACTAATATTTCTAAGGAAATCAAAAAAGGTTTGGTTAGGCAGGGGCGCATAGAAAGGTTGCAGAAGTGTTGGTAGGAATCACCTAAGCTTTCTCAGGGAAGAGGGAGGCTTAGCAAAGACTTCAAATGTTGCCGTCCCGTGAGAAGACCCAAATACTCACATCATCCTCGCTGAACACCATTAACTCTTCCAACCATCAAACCCCCATGCTCTAGGTCCCTGCTCACAAAGCAACCTCGGGAGATTATTTGGCTTCTCATGGGAGGTCAGCGTCCATAAACGGATGCTCAAGAGCAAAACAAACTTTAAAAATTCTTATTTCTTATGACAAAATGAAAGTGAAAATATTATAACTATTTGGTGGCAATTATATTTCTTGTTTTAGGAGGGTCTCAGGACAAGGAAGATTTTAAAATAGCACCCAGGTTTGAGGGTCAAAGAGAACCATCAGCAGAAATTAAAAAAAGAGAGATGAGGGACTATAGCAGTTAAGGTTTTGCCATGAATTTGAGGTACAGGCCACTTGTATAGGTGACAGCTACCAATAACAAGCAGTTGGAGACGAGGTCCTTTATGGTACGAGGAGAGATGAGGGAGAGAAATACAGGTTAAGGAACCACTGGCATGGGGGGAATGTTGCATGCACAGGATTAGTAAGGACCCGTGTGGAGAAAGAAAAAATGAGGCCTGAGGACAGCCTTAGGGGGTTAGGAAGCAAGACCCAGAAAAGGCAATGCACCAAGATCCTGTGGCCCTATCATAGGGGAGGAGAGATGTCTTTTGGAAAGGAAAGGAGTAGTGTCAAGCGCTACAGAGAAGACACAAACTGTAAGGACTGGATTTTCCTGTTTAAGATTACTGGTTACAGTCAAGAGAACAAGATAAATTTAGGTAGAAGTCAAACTCAAAGAGTTTACCAGTAGGTGAGCCAGAAACATCTTGTCATACCAGAAAGCAAGAAAACTCAAGGATCTGGAAGCCAGTTTGAAAAGGATAGTAACTGGCCAAGACAAATTAATATGAACATCAGTAAGGATAGTAACTGTACTAGTCCTCTGTTGTTGCTATAACAAATTACCACACTTTAGTTGTTTGAAACAACAAAAAGTTGCCGTTCTATAGGTTAGAAGCCCAACACAGGTCTCACTGAGCTAAAATCAAGAAGTCAGCAGGACTGCATTCCTTTCTGGAAGCCTTAGGGGAAAATCTGTTTCCTTGCCTTTTCCAGCTTGTCTTTACCAGCATGACTTTCCAAGAAATGCAAGGGGACTGCCTGCAGTCCTTGACTCATGACCACCTTCCTCCACCTTTTTGAAGATGCAAATGCTGGGTCCTCAGATCCCGTCACTCTTGACCTCCTCTTTCTTCCTCCCTCTTCCATGTTTAAGGACCCTTGTGAGTACATTGGGCCCACTCAAGTAATCCAGGATATCTCCCTATTTTAAGGTCAACTGGTTAGCAACCTTGATTCCATTTGTTGCTTTAATTTCTCCTTGCCATATAATGGAACATATTCATAGGTTCCTGGGGTCAGGACATGGGACATGGTCTACCACAGTAACTACAATAGATTGAAACACATCAAATATGTTTAAACGCTTAAGTTCAAAATGATACTAAGACAAACAGAGCTCACTGCCAGGAAACTGGCACAGTATTTTGAAGACAGATAAATAAAGGGAAATGATCAAGTATTCTGACCTTTTTGTACAAACTTTACCTTGGTAACCAAGAAGTTGATAAAGGAAAATTTTTCTTTATAAAAGTATTCCAGCTATTATATTAAGGGAGAACTCCATCATTCCCCAATCCTCCGTGAATTAATGGATCTGGACAATAATTATCAATGACAGCTAACATCACAAAAACGCAACAGACATCTGGATACTCCGTGCCTACTGACAAGAATACAGAGCACCACCTATGACTTCTTCCCAAAGCAGCAGATCCTAAAACTGGTGAAGCCTCCACATCTAACCACCCATTTATGGAAAAAACAGAGGACAAAGGAACACATTCAACAACTCCAAAAGATGCAGTAAACAAAATCCGAACTGTGGGAAACTCCACAGAACAAATGAACACAACATAAAACAAAACAACAGAATAAAACCAACCAACCAACCACCACCCACAACAAAACCTTATAAGAACAACAACGAAAGATGGAGGGAAACTTATTGTTAGAAGACTTAGAAACCTCAACCAATTGTGATGTGTGGGTCTTATTTGAGTCCTAATTTATAAGCAATAGGAGAAATGCGAACAATAATAGCATAATCAATATTAAACAATTGTTACTTTTTTTTAGGTGCTACAGTACTGGTTTTTTAAAAAATTATTCTTTTAGAGGTATACATTTGCAGATTAAATGAGGTGATGTCTGGATTTGCATCAAAATAGCCTAGGGGTAGGGCAAGGGTAGGTAGGGCAACAGAGGAAACAAGTTTAGCCATAAGCAGGTAACTGTTGAAGCCCGGTGTTGTGTACGTGGAGTTTTTCTTTACACCATCCTCTCTCTTTTTAAAAATATGGGCAAAGAACCCAGGCTCTGTAGTCAGATGGCCTGGGCCAAATCCATCTATTGTGTAACTCATAGGATTATAAGGAGATTTGAGTGAGAATATGTTTTTGTGGTAAAATATGCATAACATAAAATTTACCCTTTAACCATTTTTAAGTGTACAATTGAGTGGCATTTAAGTACCTTCACAATAGTGTGCAGCCATCACCACTATCCGTCTCCAAAACTTTTTTTAGCATTCCAAACAGAACCTCTACTCATTAAACAAAACCTGCCCATTCCCCTTCCCCCAGCCCCTAGCAACCTCTCTTCTACTTTCTCTCTCTAGGAATTTGCCTATTCCAGGCGCCTCGTGTAAGTGGAATCTTTCCAAGTTTGTCCTTTTGTGTCTGCTTATTCCACTTAGCCTGATGTTTTCAGGGCCCATCCATGTTATAGCATGTGTCAGAATTTCTTTCCTTTTTTAAGGCTGAATGATATTCCTGTGTGTGTGTGTGTGTATCACATTTTATTTATTCATTCATCTGTTGAGAGAATATTTTATTTTTTTAAAGATTTTTATTTTTTTAGAGAGAGAACAGGGGGAGATGGGGCAGAGGGAGAGGGCGTATCTCAAGAAGACTCCCTGCTGGACACAGAGCCCTACAAGAGGCTCGATCCCACAACCCTGAGATCATGACCTGAGCTGAAACCAAGAGTCAAACACTTAACCAAAGAGAATATTGTGAAAGCATTTTAAAAAGCATGTGGCCTGGGGCACCTGGGTGGCTCAGTCAGTTAAGTATCTGCCTTTGCCTCAAGTAATGATCTCAGGGGGCTGGGATGGAGCCTCATGTCAGGCTCCTTGTTCAGTGTGGACTCTGTTCCTTTCTCTCCCCGGTCATGCTGTCTGTCTGTCTGTCTGTCTCTCTCTCAAATGAAATAAAATCTTTTTAAAAAAAAAAAAGTATTTGGCATATAAATGAGCATGCTGAATGCCCCAGTAATTATTTTTAAGGATTTTTTTTTTTTTTTTTTTTTTTAAGTAATCTCCACATCCAACATGGAGCTTGAACTTACAACCCCAGGTCAAGAGTTGCATGCTCCACTGACTGGGCCGGCCAGATGCCCCTACCTAGTAATTAATATTGTTACAGGAAAAATGCTAGAAGAAACACACCAAACTTTAAACCATAATTGTAATAGAGCAGAGGAATTCTGTTTCCTTTTCTTTGTTTTTTCTATGTGCTTTGCATTTCTTGGTAATGTGGTTTGATCGGTGAAGATTATTGTAAATACACATACACCCATTTTAGCAAGTCTTCATTCTTTCTACCAAACTATTTTAAAAAGGAGGTAGACATGTTGCCTCATCCATTTTTTAAATGGTCTTTTTTGAAAGTATAGACTATAGTCCATTTTGCTCTGAGAAAGTGCTGCATTACACTCTGTGCCCAGTGGGTGGCAATATCCACATTTGAGTCCGTCTGCCACTTACTCGGTCATAACCAGAGCCCCTATTAACAAGCATTCTGGTGTGTTACCGTCCTAGAAATGAAGGCCAGTAGCTATCTACTTTTCACTTACTGTCTTCTATACTGCCAACGTCAAGGACACCGGCTCCAGATTACATCTGTGCCTGTGAAGTCCCACCTTCCCTGATTCTAATCAGCTGCCTCCATGGCCCCCAACTGTGCCAGTCATGGAGTTGTCAGAGTCATGCTGGTGACTGGGCAAGAGGGGAGCAGAAGGTAAGCAAGGAAAGAAAGAAGCTGATTTTCCCTTTCTTCAGTTGGGGAAGAGGAAAGACTTTAATATGAAATGGAGTTTAGCATTTTGCCTCATATAAGACATAAAGTTTTAATCAGCGGCTTGGCACTAGACATGACCAGTTGATTTTTTATTACTTAAGAATAAGGCTGATCCTGAGCTCGTCTACATCAAAAGGGCTGAACCCATCATCAAAATACATCAGTACTCCTGTACCAGATGGTAAACTTTCCAGCCTGAGCTCCCTCATGTACCTGCTACACTGTTACTTATAAACTTAAGCAAATCAACAAACACAACTACAAAATGAAGGAAATGAAAAATTAGTGAGAGTCACAGACTATAAGAGAAATCCACACAAATCAACTGCTTTGTTCTGCCAATTAAAATTTATAAACTTTATAAAAATTCCATTCATAATAGTGAAAAAATGTTAATAACTAAAGACAGGAGATTTTGTCAAGGAAGTAATTTAAAAACTCTGGTAGTCATAAAAAGAATAAAAGCAAGACACATCAGTATGAATGGGGAGGTTTATGTCCTATTTAAGAAAACAACATTCAGTAAGATATTAGTTACCAGGTTTCTGGTTCTCAAAGTCTGCTCCTGAGGCCACCTACTCTACTAAGAACTCAAATGTGGTTATCACTTGCACTCCTCATAGCTGGGTAGCATCACCCACATTTACTAATGAGGAACAGAGGTTAGAGGGGTAAAGCGTTCAGCTCCTGAGGTTCTAGAGTTGCTGAGTAGAAGCACCAGAATTAAAACATAGGCCTGCTTTACTCCAAAGCCTATCTTCTCCACCAAACAAGGCTGCCTGCCAAATAACAGGATGCTGGTAAAAAGAATTTAATATACGTACTGCGGAAGCAGGCACCAAAAAATAATGTAAACAGTACAGAGCTATAGCAGAAAAACCTGATTATTTAGTCTGGCCTGACTTAATCCTCTGCTTCTGAATGCCAGGAAGCTCCAGAGACTGACATGCTCTATTAGCACAACCTTAAATCACAGTTGTGTGTTTTTTTTAAGTAGGCTTTAAGCCCAGCATGGAGTCCACTATGGACTCAAACTCATGACCCTGAGATCAGGACCTGAGCCCAAATCAAGAGCTGGATGCTGAACTGACTCCACCACGCAGGCGCCTTTTCACTCACAGTATTTTTAGAGCAGGTAAATGGGCGGATTTGCCAGGCATTTGAGCAGTAAATGCAGTCCACACCTCGTGGCCCCTTGGATGGATCTCATCGCAGAAAGGGAGAAGACCAGACCGAGGCACTGGAGGTGCTGGCGCTGAGAAGGAACACGTCTAATAAAGAACTCAGAGGAAGCTTCCGTGTGGGTTCACCTGCTGGCTCCACTCCAGCCCCTACGTGTAGCGCTCCTGCCACGGCTCCTGTAACGCAGGGATCTCCAGCTGTGCGGCAGTCAGCACACCACTGTGAGGAAAGAGCTCCCTAAGCACAGGTTTTCGATAACTGAATGTAATCTGGAGAGCATTTTTGCTTTTAGGGAAAAAGGCAAAAAGTGAAAATAGCATTTGGCATTTGTTTTGCGGTGAGGCTTGTATCCTTCCCTGGGAGGCACATCTGTGCAAGCGGCCTGGCTTTGACCGTGTCTGTGAGCATCTCTGCTTTATCTTGATTTGTTTTTTGCATCTGTTAGCAAGATGTGTCCTCAGGCATCAGAAAAGCCTAAGAGAGGTTATGTTTTTGGTCTAGGAATGCTCAGTAAATTTACCATATAAATTAATGGTAATAGTTTCTTCAATTTATGCCATTCCTGCTTTCTGAGGGTTTCATAAAAACACTCTAGTTCCAGGGGTGCGCTGGGGGGTTCAGTCATTAAGCACCTGCCTTTGGCTCAGGTCATGATCCCAAGCTCCTGGGATCAAGCCCCACATTGGGCTCCCTGCTCAGCAGGAAGCCTGCTTCTCTCTCTCCCACTACCCCTGCTCTCACTCTCTCTCTTTCTCTTAAATAAATAAAATCTTTTTTTTTTCTTTAAAGAAAGAGAAAAAAAA
The DNA here is from genome assembly GCF_002288905.1 of Enhydra lutris kenyoni. Taxonomy (NCBI): domain Eukaryota; kingdom Metazoa; phylum Chordata; class Mammalia; order Carnivora; family Mustelidae; genus Enhydra; species Enhydra lutris. Next base: position 25,403,991 of record NW_019154100.1, on the reverse strand, counting down.
AACACTCTAGTTTCAGATAGCTAAGGAAACCTGTACTCTGACTGAGTCCCCTCTGCCCCTTGTGAAGAAGCACAGAGATACTCTAAGCTTTTCTTTGGTGGCTACATTAGGTGACGGTAAGAACTGCCCTGGGGAAAATCCTCCAGCCCAAGGTGGTCAGTTCACTGACAACACCAAATCCCTCACCCTTGATTTTCTGCCATTAAGCGGGCATTAATCAGCATTATGTAGACCAGTAACATGTTGTGGTTCTGCCAGTGTCCCAAATAAAAGTAACTCCTACAACAACAACAACAACAAATATACATATATATTATATATAAAGGTAAGTATATATGATATATGTATTCTTTTTAAATCTAAAGGGAATTTTCCCTTATAACATTTAATTTTTTTTATTAAAGATTTTTATTTATTTATTTGACAGACAGAGATCACAAGTAGGCAGAGAGGCAGGCAGAGAGAGAGGAAAGGAAACAGACTCCCCGCGGAGCAGAGAGCCCAATGCGGGGCTTGATCCCAGGACTCTGGGATCATGATCTGAGAGGAAGGCAGAGGCTTTAACCCACTGAGCCACCAAGGTGCCCCTAACATTTAATATTTTATAGTTTAATGTATTTTAAAAGCAAACTTACAAGAACAGCACAGAAGACAGACAACATTAAAAACATACTTGCATGTAGGACAACTCAGAAACGTACAGCAAATGGGGGCGCCTGGGTGGCTCAGTGGGTTAAGCCTCTGCCTTCAGCTCAGGTCATGATCTCAGGGTCCTGGGATCAAGTCCCGCATCTGGCTCTCTGCTAGGCAGGGAGCCTGCTTCCTCCTCTCTCTCTCTCTCTCTCTGCCTGCCTCTCTGCCTACTTGTGATCTCTCTGTGTCAAATAAATAAAATCTTTTAAAGAAAAAAGAAGTATAGCAAATGGATAGATCTGCTGTATGATAAAAATGCTACAAACACCATTTAGTTGCTGTCAGTAAGAAATTGAGTCGTTTTAAAAAAAAAAATCCAAATGTTGGCATTGTCCAGAAAAATTTAACAGATTTATAATTGTTATAAAGACGAACTGCTGAAACGTGCTCACTGGAACATTTTTATTTGCATTAATGCTTTATGTCCCCTCAGTCATATCAAAGATTCACACACAAATGAAAATGGAAAAACTGCCAATACCTGATTTCTGTCCCTTATTTTCCACTTGCAATCATATACTTAGGTACCTTTTGACCCTGTGGGAAAAAATATCTGACATTCAGAACTACCAATAACAGGGAGATTTTTTTTTAAAGAATGAAATGTTTTCCACTATAGTGGATTTTTTTTTTCCCCACTATAGTGGATTCTTAAGCACATTCTCCCCCTACGCGGCATGCTAGCTGGACGTCTTCTGGCATAACTGTTACATGCTTGGCATGGATAGCACACAGGTTGGTGTCTTCAAAGAGGCCCACCAGAGAGGCCTCGCTTGCCTCCTGCCAAGCGCCTATAGCTGCCCTCTGGAAGCGCAGATCTGTTCTGAAGTCCTGAGCGACTTCTCGCACCCAGACGCTCGTGTCTGCGGATCAGAATTTCAGGGGACTTCTGCTAACTTCTCCTTTCGGCGGAGCGCTCCAATACCGAGCCTGTAACGGCGAGTTTTCTTCATCTCTCCAGTAGAGGGCGCACTCTTGCAGGTGGCTTTTGTAGCCAGTTGCTTCCTCGGTGCTTAATTTGCCGGCAGTCTGTGCCTTGTAGGAGCGATGATAGGGAGACCTCCTTACTTACCCCGCTTCTCCTTCGGCTGGAGCTCGGTGAGCTAGAGGAGGCTTGGCGGCCGCTGCGAACACAACTGAAAGCATAACGTTTACTTTTAAAAATTACCCTAAGTAAAGCCGTATGAGTTTAGCAACAAAAATTTCCACTTTTTAAAATCCTGTGTTTTTTGCAAAATTGATCAAGATTTGCTACTCTTGCCTTTGCTCAGGACTGATGTCCCCCAAAGCTCCTGGTTTCACTACCACAAATTATAAATGGGTTGTGGATGATTCTGCTTTTCCCCATTGGCATGAAGACAGGAAGGACTCCGGGCGAGAAAGCACATCTCAGATTTTTTATCCTTTTGTCCTTTGCTTTCTCTCATAAGTGTTTTTGCCTGTCATCCCAAGAGTTAGAAACTCTGGGGCACCTAAGCGGCTCAGTCGGTTAAGTGCCTGCCTTCTGCTCAGGTCATGATCCCAGGGTCCTGGGATCCAGCCCCACACCGGGCTTCAGGGATCCTGCTTCTCCCTCTCCCACTCTCCCTGCTAGTGTTGCCTCTCTTGCTCTAGTGGTAGAAAAAGTAACACCCACCTCCAGATTAACAATTAATTCAAAGCCACCCACTGAGTGAATCATGGGATTTCTAGCACTTTCACTCAATGGGGCTCCACCTCTGGCTTGAGCTATTAGCTGGAAGGGAGTCCAGGAAGAGAATGAAGAAAACAAGTTTTCCTTGCTTGCTTATAGGGTCAATGCATCCTTAAATTGCACATTTAAAATAATTAGTATTCGAAGAGAAAAATGTCTGATTCTTCCTCTTTTTTACCATTCTGAAATTTTTAGTCTGTGCTCTTGATTCCTCTCCTTTTAGATCCATGAAAGAGCGCACATTTATCCAGAGGAGGCTGGGGCCCGGGTCAGAGGCTGACCGCCTGTGCCTGGGATCTTAGCGACCCGCTTGAGGTCAGATGCACCATCAGCAGGAGCAGCTTCGGCTGAAGTGAGAGGGGCATCTTCTGAATGAGAAACCAAGGTAAGATAGTCCATTTTTCAGGGCCTCTTTCTGAGCGTATCCGAAATGTATGAAACAGGGATAGGCTCTGATGTTGTTAGGTTTAAAGCCCAGGTGCCATCTCTGGTCTCAAGGAGATTCTTAAAAACAGGCCATTAGCGGTGAGTGCTTGCAAGGCTCTGGCGGGAAAGGCACTCCAAGTAAAAAGGATTATGCTACTTAACAGGCACATTTTGCACATTCCAAGAGGCTGGGGGTGAGGAGGGAGCATTGCTGAGTGCATTGGTTGCGTATATTATGGCATAGAAATGTCACTATAGTCAGGTTACAGCCGCCAAAGCCTGAATTAGACCTGCATGCATTAGCCATTGGAATTGTTGGAGTCTCTTAGAAAATAAAGCGTTCCCTGGGTGTATGGATGTCGGAAAGAGTGATGCAAGAAATCCATCCAAGGCTCAGAGTTGATGGGTGGAAAGGGTTCCTAACCTGTGGCAGATATAGTTAGGCTGCAGGTGGCACACTTTGGAGAGGGTGTTGCCCCATCCCACGACAGGGAGGGCCGACTAGTGTATTTATAGCACTCAGCCACGTCAGGATCTCTTCTCCCCCTATTGTAGCAATTTTCTGTAGATGGTCTCCAGGGCTAGACTGCCTGGTGTTTGAATTAAGGTTTCATTATTACAGCTTTTCTATCTCGGATAATGGAACAATCTAGCTGCTTCATGTTGGTTTTGATAATGTTACTTGAACTTGCTATGGCCTGGTTCAGCAAATGAAGCTTGCTTGCTGTCCTCTAGAAACACACTGAAATGCAACACTCACCTTAACAGCGTTGCCAAAGACTTGATCAAAAAGGCGCAATGCTCTGTGACCTTGGTGAGTCTTTGAGCCTGTCTTGTTGTAAGAATCATATTAATAATACTACAGTTGTCATGATAATATAACAGGACTATATATTTTTTTAAAGATTTTATTTATTTATTTGACAGAGAGATACAGAGAGAGAGGGAACACAAACAGAAGGAGTGGGAGAGGGTGAAGCAGGCTTCCCGCTGAGCAAGGAGCCGGATGTGGGGCTCGATCCCAGGAGCTTGGGATCATCTGACCCGAAGGCAGATTCTTAACAACTGAGCCACCCAGGCACCCCAGGAGTATATTTTTTAAGCTAGGAAAAAAAAAAAATTGTCCTCTGGAAGTTCCTGGAAGTCTACTGTCTCTGGAAGTAGAGGAGTCATCAGTACACCTTCAGAGATTTCCTTTGTTTTGAGAAAAATACCAGAATGGACAAATTTAGTAATGAAAAGCAAATATCCAGTACAAATACATATAAACATTGCATGTACCAAAGCGCTTAATCTTCCTAACACTGGGAATATAAGTTCTAGTTAACAAATATTTATATAGGACTTACTATGTACCAGGTATTGATCTAAGTGCTTTGCAAATAGTAACCCATTCAATCTTCGTAACAACTCACATGACAAGTGTGAACTAAAATTACTTGCTCAAAGTCACATGGCTAGTAGAGAGCAGAGCCAGGATCCATACTCAGGTAGTCTAGCATCAGAGTCTATGCACTTAACCACTGTGCCAGGCCCCCGACTCTGAGTGTGGTGTCTGCACCATAGCCTCGAGTCTAGGAAAGTGTCTGGGCCACAGGTGATCAAATTTACCGAAAGGATGAATATGAGCCTGACTGCCTGCACCATTCGAAAATACTATGCACAATGACAAATTCAATCCTCTCAACAACCCTATAATATATAGGTGCTATTATTAGAGTGAGCATATAATTTATCACCAAAATCAGGACACTGTTACTAATTATAGCCAAATAACAAACATAAGCTAGAACTGTCCCAGATAAACCAGGACATACGATGACCTGAATAATAATAATAATAATAATTACTATTATTATATAATTACTATTATTATTATTACTATTATTACACCAGTGATGAAACTGAAGCATGGGGAAGTCAATTAAATTGTCCAAGATTGGGTGAGCCTGGTGGTGGGTATTGTGGAGGGCACATATTGCATGGAGCACTGGGTGTGGTGCATAAACCATGAATCTTGGAACACTGAAAAAAAAATTAAATTAAATTTAAAAAAAATTGTCCAAGATCACACATGAGTAAGTGATGGTGTCAGCCCTGGAAGCCCAATATTCAGATTCTAGAGTCTTCAGTAGTGACTCTGTCCCAGGGAAGTGAGACAGAGGTGGAGTGTTTTCCTTAATGTCACACAGACAGTTAGTCCCAGACCCCATGCTATTTTTATTCATATACTTCCTCTTCTAAGATATTTGTACCAGAGATCATTCTTGAGTCTCGTTTGTCCTCCAAACCACCTTTGAAGGAAGAAGTTCTCTCCAGGAAACAAACATTCTCCTACATGGGGATCTGCTTTGCTAAAACTTTGGGAAAATATTCAGGTGATATTTATTAAATTTTCATTTATAGATTTTTGGATTTCCAGCCATCTTTCTGTTACTGATTTCTAGTTGAAGTCCATTATGGTCCCAGAGCATACTTGGTATGATTTCAAGTCTTTCAAATGTGTTTTGTTTTCTGGCCCAGAACATGGTTTATCTTGGTGAATGTTTCTTGTGCCCTCAAGTGTGTATTCTGTTAGGGTTGAGGGAGAGTTTTCTCTCTCCCGGTAATTCCATCAACCTTTGCTTTTTGCAGTTTGAAGCCAGGTAATTAGGTACATCATTGTTATGTTGTCTTGGTAAATTATTCTTTTATCCTTGTATAATATCACTCCTGCCCTTGGTAGTATCCCTTGTTCTGAAATTTACTTTTTTCTGATATCGGTCTAAGTTCCCAAGCTTTCTTTTGATTAGTGTTTGCATGGTATATCTTTAACCGTCCTTTACTTTTAACCTAGGTATGTGTCATATCTAAAAAGGGTTTCTCATAAATAGCATATAGTTGGGTCTTATTGTTTACTCAATCTGACAATATCTTTTATTTTATTTATTTTTTTTTAAAGATTTCATTTATTTATTTGAGAGAGAGACAGTGAGAGAGAGCATGAGGGAGGAGAAGGTCAGAGGGAGAAGCAGACTCCCCATGGAGCTGGGAGCCCGATGTGGGACTCGATCCCGGAACCCCGGGATCATGACCTGAGCCGAAGGCAGTCGTCCAACCAACTGAGCCACCCAGGCGTCCCTGACAATATCTTTTAATTAGTATGTCCAGGCCTTCCCCATTTATGTAATTATTGACATTATTGGATTTAAGTCTGCCCTTATATTATTTTGTTATCTGTTTCTTCCTTTTGTTTTTCATTTCTGTTTTCCTCTTTTCTGCCTTCTTTTGGATTATTAGAAACATTTTTTTATATTCCATTTTAACTTATCTATTGGCTTTTTATACTATATCTGTTCATACTTTCCACTTTAATAATTACTCTAGAATTATGTATACGTTTTTAAACTTACACAATTTAGAGTTAATATTTAGCAGTCTAAGTAAAATATAGAAGCCTTGCAACTATATATCTTATATATATACACTTCCTTTAACTCTCCCTCACTGAACTTTGCTATAGTTGTCATTTACAACACATGTATAAATACTAAATACCCCACCAGATAATGTTATAATTTTTGCTTTCAAAAGTCATACATATTCTAAAGTACTCAAGAAAAAAAAATAACCTTTTATGTTTATATACAATATATTTCATATTTATATGAACAGATAGTTACCATTTCTGTTGCTTTTTTCACTCCGGCAGATACAGATTTCCTTCTGGGATTCCTTCTCTTCAGCCCGAAGGACTTCTTTTCACATTTCTTTTGGAGTAAGCATGCTGGAAACAAATTCCATTAGTTTTCCTTCTTCGAGAATGTCTTTTATTTCACCTGCATTGTGGAAGGTAATTTTTTCAGGCTATAAAATTTTGGTTGACAATTCTTTTATCACTTTAAATATGTTCCTCCACTGTCTGTGGCTTCTGATGGGAAAAACTTCATGGTTTTCTGATGAGAATCCCATAGCGATCCCCCCTGTATGTAATGTATCCTTTTTTCTCTACCTGCCTTTAAGATTTTTTTTTTTCTTTTTTACACCAATTTGACTGAGGAGTGTCTAGGAATGGTTGTATGTTAATTTATCCTGTTTGGGGATGGCTGAGCTTGTGGTCTCTCTAAATGTATGTCTTTCACCAATTCTGAGAAATTTTCAGTTATCTTTTACCTTCAAAATTTTTGTCTATGTCACATTTTTCACCTCTTTTTCTGGGACTTCAAGGAAACTTGCGTTCAACCTTTTGGCAGGTTTCTGAATCTGTTAATTTTTTTTTTTTTGAGTCTTTTCCCCTGCTCTTTAGAGTAGATAATTTCTATTAATGGACTTTCAAGTTCACTGGTTCTTCTCTCCATCCTAACATGAAGCATATCTAGTGAAGTTTTAATTTCTGACACGTATTTTTTAGTTCTGAGGTTTACATGGCTTCTTTCTCTCTGCTGAGGACTTTTATCTTTCCATACATGTCAAGTATGTTTCCATATATGTCAAGTATTTGAAGAGAAAGAGAGAGAGAGTGCACAAGCAGGGGGAGCTGAAGAGAGAGAAGCAGGCTCTCCACTGAGCAGAGAGCCCAACTCAGGGACTCAATCCAGGAACCTTGTGATCATGACGGAGCTGAAGGCAAACACTTATCCCACTCAGCCACCCAGGAGCTCCTCACAGGCATTTAAAAACATTATTTATGGGGTGCCTGGGTGGCTCGGTGGGTTAAAGCCTCTGCCTTCGGCTCAGGTCATGATCCCAGGGTTCTGGGATCAAGCCCCACATTGGGCTCTCTGCTCAGTGGGGAGCCTGCTTCTTCCTCTCTCTCTCTCTCTCTGCCTGCCTCTTCGCCTACTTGTGATCTCTGTCTGTCAAATAAATAAATAAAATCTTTTAAAAAAATTATTTACTTTTCACACATCCATTATGCAGACTCTTGGACAAATGTAATATTGGAAAAATCATTGAGCCTCAATTTCTCCTTCTGTAAATTGGGACTAATACTTTCTGCCCTACTTATCTCATAGGATCACTGCATTTCTAAGTATGATGTACAGTTTATGAAAGGCATTTGTAACATGGAACTGCTAAACAAAGATAAGATCTTAGTTTTTAGGGATGCCTGGATGGCTTAGTCAGTTAAGTGTCTGCCTTCAACTCATGTCATGATCCCAGGTTCCTGGGATCAAGCCCCACATCTGGCTCCCTGATCAGCAGGGAGTTTGCTTCTCCCTTTACTTCTGCCCCTCACCCCAGCTTGTCCTCTCTCTCCCACCCACTCTCTCAAATAAATAAATAGAATCTTAAAAAAAAAAAGTTAGTTTTTAATTTTTTTTAAAGTTTTCTTTTTATTTAAGTAATCTCTATATCCAACGTGGGGCTCAAAGTCACGACCCACATATCAAGAGTCACATGCTCTTCCAACTGAGCCAGGCAGGCACCCTGAGACGTTAGTTTCAAAAACCGTATTTCATTTTTATCAGGAAAATAAAAGAAAAGAAAGAAAAAAAAATCAGTTAAATTTCTAATACACACAACTCCCGTTAATATTTAATTGAATTCCCTTATGTTATTTTTTGATACATAGTGTTCTTAAAATAATTTTAATCATATTCCATTTATAATTCTATATCCTTTTCACTTGTTTTATAATAAGCACTTTCTATGACATTACATATAACTGTAAAAATTTTTATTTTTTTAAATATTTTATTTATTTGTTTGACAGAGAGAGAGAGGACAAGCAGGCGAGCAGCAGGCAGAGGGAGAAGCAGACTCCTCGCTGAGCCAGGAGCCCAACATGTGGCTCAATCCCAGGACCCCAGGATCATGACCAGAGCTGAAGGCAGCCACCAACCGACTGAACCAGCTAGGTGCCCCTAACTGTAAAAATTTCTAATAACCCTTTAGTATTTTCTTGAATAAGCAAATGCCCTTTTTCACTTAATCTATGTTAATTTTTCTTTCATTAATATGGATGATGATGCATAGAACATCTTAGTGCATAAACTTACCCATCTTTAAAATGACTTCTTTGGGACAGAATTTTTTTTTTTAAGATTTTATTTATTTGTTTGACAGAGAAAGCCCAAGTAGGCAGAATGGCAGGCAGAAGGAGAGGGAGAAGGAGAAGCAGGCTCCCTGCTGAGCAGGAGCATTGAGAGCGCAATGTGGGGCTCCATCCCAGGACTCTGGAATCATGACCTGATTGGAAGGCAGACATCTAACCAACTGTTACCTATTTTTCTCAAGGGAAGTATTGTCAGCATCTGTGTGTACCTTTCCAGAACACAGACTATGAGTTTGTTCCTCAGAAGGGAATTTGGAATGTTTGCAATTTGCCTATGAAGAATGTCTCTATTAAAACACTGTACTGGTTGTTTACAAAAATTATTTCTGTTAAGGAAAAAAAATCTCACCCGTCGTTGTCTCTGAGAGTTAGGACTGAGTGCTTCTAGTTCATATTTTCTCTCCCAAAGAAAGCACTGAAAGTCTTCAGAACACCTTCCCTTTTTGGAAGAGTCACGTGCTCCCTTTGGCAGATTCAGTGGCCTGGAGTGGGGACAGCTCCATCCCTACCTGACCCGCCCCACATGCCCAGGGTTCTGGTGCTCTGGACTATCTGGATAATTAAGACATACTCCTTCAGGCAGAAGTGCAGGACAGTACAGATGACCTCAGGGTTATGTTCAGTCTTGTATTTTATCAACAGAAAAAAGGGAGAGTAGCTTCCTTTGTCCATCCATTGTCTCAGTGTCGTCACACTTCAGTTTCTTTTTTTTTTTCCCTTAAGATTTTATTTATTTGAGAGAGAGTGAAAGCAAAAGAGAGAGAGAGAGAGAAAGTGCACAAATAGGGGAGGGAAGGGCAGAGGGAGAAGCAGGCTTCCTACTAAGCAGGGATCCCGAGGTGGAACTCAATGCAGAACTCAATCCCAGGACCCTGAAATCATGACTTGAGCCGAAGGCAGAGGCCTACCCACTGAGTCACCCAGGTGCCCCTGACACTTCACTTTCTTCATAAATAATGAAATGGTGATGACAATGATGAAGGGTCTGTCCCAGAACAATCGAAAACACCCTCAGTTTTGACAGATCATGAAACAGTCTTCTCTAGGGGTGCCTGGGTGGCTCAGTGAGTTAAAGCCTCTGCCTTTGGCTTGGGTCATGATTCCAGGCTCCTGGGATCAAGCCCCGCATCAGGCTCTCTGCTCAGTGGGGAGCCTGCTTCCCCCTCTCTCTCTGCCTGCCTCTCTGCCTACTTGTGATCTCTCTCTCTGTCAAATAAATAAATAAAATCTTAAAGAAAAAACAAACAGTCTTTTCTAAAACCACTAAGGGTTTTTTTCTGCCTTGAGTTATACAGATGATTACAACACTCGCCAGTGGCAAGCTAGTCCCTCCCTCATTTTTTCCCAGCTTCCTTGAGCAAAACCAACAGTCGGCATATATCACAAGTTTCCTGCATGAAGTTGATTACTCTGATTGGTTTCCCTCACTAACTGTTGTCACAGGAAGCATGGTTATCACAGGAAATTTCATAGCTGAAGTCTGTCTTCAAAAATTTATTTAAATCAAGAATTTGTGGTTTCCAGCACAAGTGGGGTAATCCAGGGTCTCCCCACCCAACCGCATCATGGTTTTAATGCCCTTTGTTCCAAATCGTGAAATCAGGCTGGTGGAGCATCCCAATGGCAAATTGGGGAATCAAATTCTGAACTTGGGGCTTGGCTAAGACATCACTGTCCCCTGGATCAACTGTATTTTATCAAGGAACTATCATACCCTCTTTTTAAAAAAAGCATATACCTTAAAAGATGATTAAAATGGCAAATTGTATATTACATATATATTTTTACCATAATAAAAAAAGTCATATCAGACAAAAAACTTTACCCTGAACTTCCTGTTCCCAGATAAATAGAATATCAAAGAAAGAACTTTAGAGATCCCCCTAAACATTTTGCTTGTTAAAAAAACAAGCAAACAGGGGCACCTGGGTGGCTCAGTTTGTTCAGCATCTGTCTTCAGTTCAGGTTATGATCTCAGGGTCCTGGGATTAAGCCCCATATCGAGCTCTCCGCTCAGCAGTGAGTCTGCTTCTCCTTCTCCCTCTGTGATCTCTCTCCTCTCTCAAATAAATAAATAAAATCTTAAAAAAAAAAAAGTAAGCCAACAAAAATTTTGGTTGTTAAGCACTTAATCTTTATTCATTTATGCCCTAACTTATTTTAGAAAGAGTTTGAGGCAACTTAAAAACTACATAGAATATAGTAAGGCAATATATAACAGAAGTAACATAAGAACTTTTAGAAAAAAAGAAACGATGATAATTTTCAAAATTATTTGATAACTTCAAAAATGATGTTTTCAGGGGCGCCTGGGTGGCTCGGTGGGTTAAAGCCTCTGCCTTCGGCTCAGGTCGTGATCCCAGGGTCCTGGGATCGAGTCCTGCATCGGGCTCTCTGCTCAGCAGGGAACCTGCTTCCCCCTCTTTCTCTGCCTGCCTCTCTGCCTACTTGTCATCTCTGTCAAATAAATAAATAAAATCTTTAAAAAAAAATGATGTTTTCAAAATAGGGTAGAATCATGACATAAATACAGATATAACGTGAAAATATATTATTTTACTCATGAAATTGGGTCACAACCAGTTTAAAAGAGAAGTTGAAAAAATGAGATATTTAAAAAGCAGGAAAATTGAAATGAATGTACAACTAAAGGTAAAACTGACCCCTTTCACTGTAGGAGAAGAAAGCCAACTGAACCTCTTCTAGATGGGATGGAATTTGCATGTCTATACACAGGAATTAAGTCTGGGTTGCTCGTTGCTCTCGGTGAACTACAATTTACAAAGTTACAAAATGGCTTCCAGGTCACTGGAATCACAGAACATCCAGAGGGGCGTCCTGTAGAGTATAAACAATGTATAATTTCCAGCCCAACACACATTTTTTGTTACACATTCAAAGCATCAAGAACAAAGGTACTACGAAAATACATACCAGGCTGGACTAGGATGGCAAGAAATCTGATTTCACAAAGTACTTGAAAACCAAATGACTGCAAATCTACAGTTACCGGCACTTTGCCTCATGGTGTGTGTGTGTGTGTGTGTGTGTGTTGCCTGAGAATTAAATGAGTTGATTTGCAAACCCAACCAATGAATCATATTTCTCTCCTAATCCCTGTAATATTCCCATACATGTCACAATCTTTTATGATATTACTATGGTAAATACTTCAAGGTAAAAACATTTTTTCAGCTGTGTGAGTTTCTCCCTTTGTCATTTTGGATGTTTTCATCTATTTGCACAGTTTATTCTTTTCATTATTTAAAACGAAGACTGAGAATGTGATGTGCCCATGACACTAAAGAACTTGCATGACCTCTCACATCTGGAGAACTATAGATTCTTGGGACATTTGGCAGCATCAAGTTATGGGCAAAAAAAGATGAAATTCAAAGCTGTCTTTAAAATTGACCATTGGCAGGGCGCCTGAGTGGTTCAGTCAGTTAAGTGACCGACTCTTGATTTCAGCTCAGGTCATGATCTCAGGATCCTGGGATTGAGCCCCCAGTGGAGCTCTCCCCTGAACATGGAGCCTGCTTAAGATTCTCTTTCTCCCCTTGCTCTCCCTGCCCTGCTCCTGGCATGCGTGTTCTCTCAAATACATAAATCTTTAAAAAATAATAATAATAAAATTGACGGTAGCCCTCCTTTAGGGGTCTTGGGAGAAGTTATAAATTAAGTCAACCAAAATTCATGGGACGTGAACACTATAGTTCACAGGCGACTGCCCTTACACCATAGTTCAAAGTCATAAGGTGAGACCTTCTATTGGCCAGAATCTACTCCAACTCTCCCTTCAGTTTATTTAGCAAAAGAATTGTATGTAACAGTCCAAACCACTCCTCAAAAAATTCAGATCAAGGGAGAACCCAACCCTCCAAATTACTCAGAGCATTTAAGCTGAGAAGATGAATAGTTTGTCCTTGTTACTCAAATTGTATTATGACTCTAGACCCCCACCCTATCCACCAGGCAAGTAGATTTTTCCTTTTTCTGGAGACTTCTCTCCTTGGATCACTTCAAGAAACTTTAGAGATGTTTATTTAATACAAAGGATCAGTCTCAGTTACTACTACCCTTAGGTAGGAAAAAAGGAAAAACCGATGGTCAGAAATTCAATTCTTTTCAGCTAGTGCTATTTACTGCCACTAGGTGTCGCTAATGAAACCTGAGTTATTCACCCCACAATGGTCCCGTTCACTTGAGATTTTTAAAAAAATAAATTGAAGAATATAAACACAAATGTAAAATCCAATTGTTAAATGGCAAGATATAATGAGGTAATAATTTACAAGAGAAATTTAAACAACCAAGTGCATGTATTACCTACTGTTGTCATCTATCTTCTTTAGATCTGGGACCCTTACCAATTTACACCCCAGGTATTAGTGGAGCAGATGAGGAAGGAAGGGCGCATATCTCCTGGAATCCAAAAGCTTTCGAGTAACTGGGTTATTTGTTTTGGGATTCATCTGGACTCTTGCATTATCACTTTTTTTCTGTCCTACTGAATCATTCCTATCAGCAAACAAACATACTACAATATCTCCCACTTTAAAAAAAAAAGTCTACCTTTGGCCCCAGATCACCTCCAGTTTGTCTGATTTCTCTGCTTCTGTTCAGAGGAAAATTCAAGAGTTGATTATCCTTACTGTCTCTACTTTCTCTCCTCCCATTTTCTTTCCCATCAGGTTTTATTCCCACTCTGTACCCTGAAAAACTCTTTTCCCTCATGTTGCCAAATCCAATGTTCCATTGACTCACAGCCCTCATCGATCTCGATCTCTTGATTGTAATTGCCAGGATTGGTCAGGCTCTACTTCCTACTGAAACCCTCTCGCTTCTGAATTACCCTCTCCTGACTTGGCTCTGACCTCTCTGGCCTCTTAGTCTTAGCTGAATCCTCCTCACCTTCATGATCCCTCAGTGGGGAGTGCTGGGCCATGGACATCTCCAGCCAAGCCCACTCCTTACATGCATCCCAGTGGCTTGGGATACCATCTGTACAGTAGGATTCCCAAATTAATATCTCATTACTGACCTCTCCCTCAGCCCCAGCCTCCATATCTAGCTGCCCGTTTGACATCTCCAGTGTCATCTAACAGTTGTCTCAAGCTTAGCCTATCAATAACTAACTTGTATCTTTCCCTTCAAAACCTGCTCCTCCTCAGGTCTTACCCATTTCTATAAAAAGCATCTGTATTTACCCAGTTGCACAGGCCAAACACTGTAGAGTCATTCTACACTCTTTTCTCCCAGATTCCATCACCAAATCCAGTCCAACCCAACAGCAACTCCTATTGGCTTCAGCTGCAAAACAGGTAATTTCTCATCATCTCTGATGTGGTTTTTTTGGAGTAGTGTTGGGGTCCAGAGCCAACAGCCAAGAAAGAATTCTTGAAATATCTGTGATGCAAAAAGGTGGTTTTATTTAAGCTTGGAGACAGGACCTGTGGGCAGAAAGAGTGGCTGTCCAGGACTGTGAGGAGCAACTGATTATATCCTTTGGTGTTGGGGGAGTTAAAGATAAGGGAAATTGCAAAAGGATTTTCATATGCTAAAGAAGACTCACAGGATACTGGAGGCCTGGCTATTGTCAAACTATTGTCTTTTCCTTTAGCAAGACATTAACATTAAGCTAGTTGGGAGTCTCCAGGAGAAACATTATATTCTGCCTACCTTAAGTATTTGTCAATGGGGGGCAGGTTATAAGGAAAGTTAATTTTATCCACATTTTCTTCTGCCTTTGTTTCCTAAACCATTTCCACTCTCATACCTCCACAAGATGTGTCTCCACTATCTTACCCTGGTACCAGTCGCTCCTCCCTGACCTAACCCACGACATGTGAGCCATTCTTCGTAGGCCAAACAGATGGAACTGTTTCCAGAGAACTGATACAGCAAAGTAAATCACATCAGGTTGCTCTCCCCTCTTCAAAATGTTCTAATGGCTTCCATTTCACAGAAGATAACATCCAAATGTCTTACCATAAGACATTACCTAGGTCTTACTTGACCTTCTTCTGGTTATCTTGTCCCCTATAGCTCCCAGGTATCTTTCCACCGCTCATCTCACTCCAGTCCCAGTGGTCCTAACAGCTCCAGGAGCCACTATGGGGCCTTTCACTGGCCACTCCAGCTCAGAATCCTTTTCCTCCTTTAGGGACTGGCTCTCAGGGGGCCTCTTGAAGGATGCCTCCCCTGGTCATATTATCTAAGATGACATGCCCCTCCCCACTGACCTGTTCTATTTCTCTTCTTAGGCCCCAACACCTCCTGACCTTTTGTTATATGTCAACCTATTTGTTTATTATTTGCTTTGTTCTGCTACAAATAGAGGTTACATTGAGGTCAGTGATGTAGGAAAGATGTTAGGTTTCAAAGCCAGAGACCAAGAAAGAATTCTTGAGACATCTTTGGTACAAAAAGATGGTTTTATTAAAGCACAGGGACAGGACCTGTGGGCAGAAAGAGCTGCCCTGGGTCATGAGAAGTGGCCCACTGTATACTTTCAAGTTGAGAGGGGGTTAGGGACAGAACAAACTTCCAAGGTATTTTGGAAACAAGGTTCCAAGGACCCCGAGGAGCATAGCTATTGCTAGGAAAGGTCATTTATTGCTGTTTAGTAAACAAGTGGTCCTGAGACCCTACAGATGTCTATCATGCTTGGAGGAGGACAGAGGAGGACGATTCCTAACATGTCTCTTGAGGGTGCGGGAGATAAAGAAAAAGGGAGCTTCCAAAGGAATTTCTATATGTTAAAGTAGATTTACAGGATCCTGGAGGGTCGGGCTAAGATTACCTTTGCCCTCAGCAAAGTCGAGGCATCTCTGAGTCACTAGAGGAAGGTCACTCTGCCTATTTCAAGGACTTAGCACTGGGCTATAAGTAGTAAGGACATTTAATACTTTTTCTTCTGCCTTTGTTTCCCATATCAGGACTTTGCTGAGGGCTTTATTTCCAGACCAACAGCTGAGACAGATACTTACCACAGCAATGAATGGAAGTGCAGCTGGCTCTAAATGGGGTCAGACTGTTGGAATTGAAATTTAAGGCTCCGTCAGGATACACTGATCTGGGCTGTTAACCAGAACATTACCCGGTGGTGAACTATATTGTGCCTGGGCCTCTGAAGCCAGTCATCTTATGTACTCCCCAGGTACTCCCTTAACGCCACTCACAAACGTTTCCAATATATATATATATATATATATATATATATATATATATATATATATATTTATTTATTTATTTAGATTTTATTTATTTATTTATTTGACAGAAATCACAAGTAGGCAGAGAGGCAGGCAGAGAGAGAGAGAGGAGGAAGCAGGCTCCCCGCCAAGCAGAGAGCCCGATGCGGGACACAATCCCAGGACCCTGAGATCATGACCTGAGCCAAAGGCAGAGGCTTAACCCACTGAGCCATCCAGGTGCCCTACTTATTTATTTTTAACATTCTATTTTTAAGTAATCTCTATACCCAACATGAGGCTTGAACTTATAACCCCGAGGTCAAGAGTGTCATGCTCTACTGACTGAGCCAGCCAGGTGCCCCAAATGCTTCCAACATTTATTTATTTATTTTTAAAGATTTATGTGTTTATTTATTTGAGAGAGAGCAGGCATAAAGATGATCAGGACAGGAGCAAAGGGAGAGAGACAAGTAGATTCCAGGTGAGTCGGATGCAGGGCTTGACCAGACAACTTGAAATCATGACCTGAGCTGAAACCAAGAGTCGGAAGCCCAACCGACTGAACCAGCCAGGCACCCCAAATATTTCCAAATATTTCCAACATTTAAGTCCTCTCACACAGACTGACACTTCCAACAGCCAACCCGCATCTATGGTTATGACAGCATCTTACAAAACATCCTTAGAAAATCAATGAAATTTTTTGTGTTTAAATATTTAGTTATTAATGGTCGATTGAAAACCACTTTAATTGGTTTTCTTATAAATACACAATTGTTTTTGGTACAATTTACAAACCCACTGATTTAAAAAAAAAAAAAACAACACTGATACTATCCCTTAAACTATCACCCCAAATATTTTCGAAGCTTCCTGTCTGAGGTAAAAATGATCCCTACAAATGGGCCAGACAGTCATCTGCTATCCTTTTTCCATCCACTATCAGATCATCTGTGGTGACGAGGCTGATTTCGCCATGGATAGCATTGACCCCAACGTCTGATACCATCTCTGGCCATCCAAGTAAAAGGTTTTGATGAGCTAACCATTGATGAGCTCATAATTGCTGGTCTACCATCATGCGTCTGGGTCCTGGGTCACTCAGAAAAAGAAGTATCTGTCCCTGGGCTCACTCTGGGTGCTCCAGGCCAGCATGTCCTTTAATGACATAGTTCTTCAGGTGTAAATACACACATTTTCCCCAGAGACATCGCATCACAGCCAGGGTAGTTGGGCCCACAAGGTTACTAACCGCAGCCTCAGAATGTCCTACGGAGTCTTCTCTACCCTGACCTCTGCATCTTGGAGTTCACAGTTGGGGGAACCCTTTCTCTCTTCTCATCCTCAAGCCTCAGTCTGTTTTGTATCTATGGATGTGACCTTCCTTGGGGTAAGGGAACTTGCCCATTATTACATAACCATCAGTGGTTTTTAGGCAATATCAAATAAGCCAAAAAAACAAACATGACAAAAAGTACAAACTGCTTTTACTTGTTTGAAGAGAGGGAGTCACCATTAACTGCAAATGTGTAACTTTGAAGTAAGGGAGTAGGACCTCACAGCCAGAAGATGAGCAACAAAAATTAACTATTGTACCTGGCTTGTTCTGGAAAACAAGTGGATAAAAATGTAGGTGGTTCTTAATCTTTTAGATTATGTGCTAATTACACAGTTGTTAAAAGGGAAGGGGAAAAAAAAAAATCTCCTGGGCAGTGAGTTTCCTGCCTGAGGCTCAGCTGGCATGAGGTGAGGTGGGTGGGAGAAGCAGGACTCTGTATATTGGCTAAAAGGTCAGGAAAAAGACCACTGTCATAAAATGACTCTGTGAAGGAGTTGGTGCAATTAAATGTCAATCTCGTGCTCTCTATTCTGTTTCGTGCTCTTCTGTTCCTGCCTAGGGAGCTTGTAGAAGCCCTTTCTATCCACTTGCTTTGAAACCTTTGCTCTGCTCCTTTCAGTTTTGCGCTGCAACATTTTTTAAAGACAGAAGGACACTTTAAAGGGAAGACTGATACCATGATGTATGGTGGCTTATGGTGGCTTATTTATGGTGAAAGCTCTCACAATTGCCTAAGGCTACTTTCCCTCACAGTGCTACCGGGATGAACGCATATATGGTAATTGTGATTCTATCCTGATAACTGTTATAACTTTGATATTACAGTTTCAAATCACGTCTGAGTTCTTCAACTTTCTTTCTTTTTTTTTTTTTCCCAAAGTCATTCTCATTATTCTAGATCCTGTGTAGTTCCATATTACTTTTGGAATCAGTTTGTAGATTTTTGATTGGGATTCTGTTGAAACTCTCGATAACTTGTAGAGAAATGATATGTCAACATTAATGAGTGTTCTACTGCATGAATATGGCATCTTCATTTATTTCATTTTGATCACTTTATCTTAACAATATTGTAATTTTCAGAGTATAACTCTTACACATATTTTGTTTAATTTAACCCTAAGTATTTCATGTTGTTTTTTAATGCAAAAGTATTGTTTTTGGTGGTTTTTTTTTTTTTTTAAGGATACTAGTGGGATGAATGTCTGGTATTTAATTATTTATAAAGTACTGTGCCAAAACTTTTATTTGTTTTTCTCCACAGCACCCTAATACTGACAGATGGGATAATGTATAGAAAAGATTTTAAGGCATAGATGTTAGTCAAATGACATTATTATATCATTTTACCATTAGTCTTCTTTATGTCACTGTTATAGCCATTAATCTTTTCAGAAAGCAGTTGCTGGAAAGCGATGGAATAGCTGAGATTTATCAGAGAAAAAGCTAGGAGAGAACACAGGCATCTTCCTAAAACTGCTTCCTAACGACAATGTATAAATTGTAAGATGACTGAGGAATCTCATAATCCGGCTTTAGTGAGCATCAGCACGCATGCGTGCTGTGTGCAGGGACTCCATCCGCTCCTAGTTTTGAGAAGGAGGAGGAAGAGGATCTGGAACGTTTTTCCATTGTAGGAATCTCTTTGTTGATGTCTGCTGAGTTGCCACTCATGGACGGTTCATCACTAAATTCACCATTAACTTCATCATTAATGTCTTTATCAGTCAGGAACCAGCTCATTCCCCACACAGACTAGGTCCTTCGCAGAAATCATCTTCATCTGGTGTCACCTGTTCTAACGACCCACGCAACCACTAATTGACCTAATTGGTGACTGACAACTTGTTATCTCTCTGGTGACATTCTCCTTTGCTTGGGTCACCCAAGCCTCAGTGTCTGCGGCTTCCTGCCCCCCTCCCCCACACCCCCGCAGCGCTGCTTCTTGGGGGCAGTGACTGGCATTTAAACTATCAGACTGCTTTGGGCTGAACTGTTTAATATTTCACACCCTCTGCTCTGTGTGACTCATTCTATCCAAATAGGCAGCCTGAGCTTTCTCGTGCCTCTGGTTTCACTCTGAGCACACTCGAGGCCACCTGAGGGACCCTTGAATGTCATTCTCTAAGGCCCACACAGACCCCCTGCCCTTTGGTTGCAATGCCTTAGGGAGTCACGGAGCAGAAAAGGAGAAACTTCTGCTACCTTGGGCACAGGAAACCAATCCCTGATCCCCATACATCCGAGAGGTAGCACCTCCAGCTGCTGAGGGCAGGGCAGAAAGCCAGAGTGCTAAGTCATCCTCCCGCCTGCATTCCAGCCAGAGGCCCTCTTCTGCAGGGACAGAGAGGGGTTGGGGGCACTTGGGGGCGGCACAGCAGGGGCACTTCTCTCCTTTAGCCTGGGTGGAAGTACTTGCTGGGCACCTTCATGCTTTTTGACCCTAGCACTTGCTCTCTGGATCCTTTGGGCTGATATTAGGACTTGAAAGCACAGGAGCCGCAGGGCTGCATCTGTCTCACATGTTTCTAGAGTGAACACTAACTACGGCTGTGAAGATCCTTCCCTGGCCAGGAGACGGCCAGGTACTTTTTGTGAATTAGAAAAGGCAACCCTAGTCAGTGATATTGTAATAGCATCGTATGGGGACAGATTAGCATAGGAAATAAGCATAGGAAAGTATATAAAGAAGTTGAGTCACTATGTTGCACACCTGAAACTAATTAATGTGTCAAAGAGACAAAACAAAAACAAAACAAAAAAACTTTCCCCAAGGCTCTAGACTGCCATCTATTGGAAGGTTGTTGTAATAGACATGCCCACGTACAGCCATGGCAAGGAAGACTGGCGCTCTGGAGACCTGTGCCCTGTGGTCAGAGGGATGGACGCGGGGATAGCAGGTGAGGTACGGCTTCCGTGACTTCAGTGGCCTGGGTGAGCCCCACAATCCTGCAGAACTGGCATGTGGGCGACAGCAGTGACAGAGCAAACCCCATCCTGGGGAGGCCCCCGCAGATAACAGACATGGAGACCTCCAGAAGGTTAGGCGTGCGTGGGTCTGACCGAGGCGCGGCTCAGGGCTTGGCCCTACTGTCACAGGCTTCACGGAGGCCGCCCGCACGTAAGCAGAGGAAGAAGGGAGGTGCCGGATGCGGGGGAGCACAGGCGGGGTCCTCTGCTGGGGAGCCACAGTTAGAAATGTGCTCTGCAGCAGAGATGGCATGTGAGTAGCCCCAGGTCTCCACTGGAACCGAAAGGCTCCTGTGGGGATGGGGGTGAGGTCTGGAGGCCCTGTAATTCCACAGGCTGGGTGGGGTTCACGCCAGAGAAATGCTATTTAGTTGCTATTATTGTGGCCAGTTGTGTTCCCAGGACCCCGACCTGAGAAAACACTTGTTAAGCCGTGAATGAAAATGAAAGGGGCCACCTGCCAAGGAACGCAGGCAGCCTCCAGAAGCCGGAATGCAGCCCTGAGGCCATCTTGATTTTAACTCAGGGAGACCCATTTTGGACTTCGGACCTCCAGAAATGTAAATTCGTTTTAAGCCACCACAGTTGTTGATTTCTTAGGGCAGCCATAAAAAACGATTACAGTAGGTATACTTGTCTTCATTTTAAGGTGAGAAAACTGAAACTTGAGCCAGGATCAAAATCTAATTCTCTATTGCTTCGACGGCCACACTTTCCCTATACTCCACTGATGCCCTCTTAAATTTTTATAGCTAATGTCCTTACTGAAATCATCATCAAATATTTAACTGCCGGGACAACTACTTTAGAAAGAATAGCTAATGGCATACTTCTGAATATATCTGCTTGCTACAAATAATTTGTTGACAGAAGAGAAATCATCAGCTGAATCTTCTGTGGAGAGTTCATGAAAAGAAAACCAGAATGTCCAAATTTTCCCTTGGAAGCTCTCAATTCTAAGGAAACTTAAAAAAAAAAATCATTCTTTAGCTTACTTATTCACTTGGTTGAATTTATAAATTATTCTATGTACACATGATAGTATATTGGTCATAATAAGATGGATGACATCATTGATTATTAGGGAAATATAAATTAAAACTGTAATGAGATAGCTCTATTTATCCCTAGGAGCATACAGGTGTTGGTGAGATTGTGGAGAAACGGGAACTCTCATAGTATTATATATCTACCCTATTACCCACCAATTCAACTCCTAGAAATGTCTCTTAAGATGTATATATTTGTCAAAATTCATAAGACCATTTGCTTAAAACCTTTATGTAATTTATATCTCAAGATTTGAAAAATGGGGGTGGATGGGTGGCTCAGTCAGTTAAAGCATTGCACTCTTGGTTTTGACTCAGGTCCTGATCTCATGGGTTGCAAGAACTGCCCCACTTTGGGCTCCTTGTTCAGCTCAGAGTCTACTTGGATATTCTCTCCCTCTGCCCCTTCCCATGCTCAGATGCACATGTGCTCTCTCTCTCTCTCTCTCTCTCAAATAAATAAATCTTAAAAAAAAAAAAAAAAAGATTTAAAAAAAGAACCGGGAATTGAAACAAGAACCTCCCCTCCCCAAACCCCCACACCCCCACACCGGGATTCTTCAAATGATCAGTGTGAATAGAATTAAGACTTTTAAAATGGAGACAAGTGAAGTGGTGGAAAGAGCACCAGGCAAGAACCAGAAGCTTCCTTGTGGTCTCAGTCCCTTCCCCGCCTTAACTAGATACATAAGCTTGTGGGATTCATTTTGTCTCTATGGGTCTCAGGGTCCTTATCTGTAAAATAAATGAACTGCCTTAGATGACCTCACAGTTCCTTCTAGCTCTAAAATCCTATTATTTATCATTTTAAGTGATGAATCAGATTGCTTTAGAAGTTTCTACTTGATAGAACACTGCTTTTCCACCAAACTCTGATTCTAATCTGTGATTCAGTTGATACCAGGTCATTGGCAACATAACTCTCAGAGATTACATTTTTCTATGGGAAAATTGAATCCTCTTTATCAGATAGTTTCCAGGAATATATCTTTGAGAAAGAAAGCATGGGCAACATACATTCAGATTATGGGCATTTTCCATATTTAGATACAGCTC
Organism: Enhydra lutris kenyoni; assembly: GCF_002288905.1. Taxonomy (NCBI): domain Eukaryota; kingdom Metazoa; phylum Chordata; class Mammalia; order Carnivora; family Mustelidae; genus Enhydra; species Enhydra lutris. The sequence goes on along the minus strand of NW_019154100.1, from coordinate 25,381,529 downwards.
ATATGTATATATTAATAGAGATATGGGCTTTACTAAAGAACATGCTCTTTTTAAAGCTTTGAGTGAAAGGGTAATGTGACCACAGTAAAAATAACACCAGACTGAAAGGCCTGTGGCTTCAGACAAGCCATTCACATGTTCAACGGACACGTGGATATCTGCGCCATCTGCTTGCCCGCAGTTGTTTAAGGATGACTCGAGGTCTCACCAAATAGGTAAAGCATGTTTTAACTTGCAAAATGTTATGCAAATATAAAGTGAGTTGTTCTTACTGAGAATAAGAAGCAGGCAGAAACAAGTGTCTAGGAGGGGGCCCTTCTACAAATGAGCTGAGGTCTGGTCAGTACCGATCACTGCTCTGAGGAGATAATGAGAGAGACGGGCTTTTTAAGACACAGAGGTCAAGGTATTTTAGGATTCCCTTGGTTTCAGGGACTCATAGTGATTTCAGATGCTTCCTGCAGTCCCTCAGCTCGTCTCCTAGATTGTGTTGGAAGAAGACCCAGCCTCATGCCATGTGCACGATGATCAGCCTTTGGTTTGCCGGGTTAGATGGGGAAGACTCACGAGAGCTGACTGTCAACGGCTGGAGGTAGGGGAAGAGCCACAGACGGTTCTTGGGGGAGCTGACTGCGTAAGGCTGCTGAGACTCTAACCAGTGTGGAGAGAGGATGGAGGTGGAAGGTTTGGAAGGGAGGGTGGATTGGTGGAGGGATGACCCAAAGAAAGCTTTATAGAAGATTTACAGAAGGGGGAGGTTGTCAGGAAGGGGAAGGAGAGGGAGGGATGGCAAATGGCTCTCTTCCACAGAGCACAAACTCTCCCGATACACTCTTGATATCCGACGGTATTATTTCTCTGCTGCTTTAGTTCCAAGACCTGTAACGGTGTTAGCCGTACAGGAATGCTTAGTAAGGACTGGCTGAATGAATTGAATGGATCTACAGCAAACAAGGATCAAAAGGCAGCGCTGACAGCTCCTATTTGTCCCCACTGTGTCCGGAGAAGGACAGTCTTGATGCATCTCTCTGGTCCCGAGGCAGGAATAAAGAAGGATTCCGCAGGCTAACACAGCCAGGTATCTCCCCTATTCAAATTATCCATCATTAATTCCCCTTTCCTGACTATCCAAACCTAAGAGGCATACTTGATTCTTTCCTTTCCTCTACATTTAGTAGCCCCATCAGCAGCACCCCCAAAATGTTTTTTTTTTGAATCTTTTCTGTCTTTGCTGTGGCTCTTTCCCCAAACCCCATCATCTCCCATTGGGACCACTGGTCTGGTCTCCTAACAGGTCTCCCCGTGTCCTCTCTGCCCTCCCATCTGTTGTCTACCCAGTTGCCATATGGTTGTTTATAAAGTCACTCCTCTGCCTGAAATCATCCAATTGCTTTGAACTGCATGTAGAACAGTACCCTAATTCCTAATCACAGCCCTCGAAGCCCTGTGAGAACCGACCTCCACTTTCCTTCTCTGCTGTGTCACCCACCCTGCCTCACTCACTTTCCGATAGCCATGCTGGGCTTCCCTCTGTCCCACAAACTTGCCCACTCTGTCTGTGTCAGGACCTTTGCACCTGCTAATTCCCCAGCCCCAGCTTATGTGGCTGGCTTTTTCTTGTCATACTTTCCCAAATAACATGCCTTCCCTTTGTCACCCACTATACTCTATCTCCTCAAAAATTGTTTTATTTTCTTTATAGGACTAATCTTTATCTGGAGATAGGATTAACTGTTGTTTACTTGTCTCTCGGCTCATCTTCCTTAGGAATGTGCTCCCTCCTTGAGGAGGGAATTGTAAGTGTTGTTGACAGCTGCAACCTCTGTTCCCAAAGGTTTCTGGTACCCCTAGTAGGCACTAAGTAAATTTTTTGGAATGAATGCCTACTCACCAAGTGACCTTCTGACTCTAGGTTTCCAAATAGACTGCTTATAGAGAATGTGCCAGCCGGAGGATAAGGATGTCCCCTGTTCCCTTTATTTTTCATATAAATAAATACATGCAGGCTTGCATTTGTATACTTCAGCTTCTGTGAGATTAGTTAATGTGAGTCTGTCCCTGATAGGTGGTTTCTTTCTTGAGGCACTAACAAATCAGGTGCCTGAGCTTGCAGACCTGAGAGTTGTGCTCCACACTGAGAAGCATTAAATGAGGAAAGGCACCCTGCTTGAGTGAGCACTGACCTTCCACACATGACCTTTACAGCCTTACCATGAGTGTGCCCTGGGCTTCTTTTTGGGACTTCTCAAGGAACAAGCAGAGAAGATCTCCTGATGGAGAAAAGTCTCCAAAAGGGAAAGGAAGGCTGTATAAATATTCAACAGGTCCTTCATCTTAAGCATTCGTATTTGTGAAATCTTTCAGTTCTATCCCAATGTCACTACCACAAGGGACCCTCTTTTTCTCCTGTTTTCCATAGCACAACTGAGATAAGCCTACATGACTGAAGAACAAGAAGGAAGACAAACTAATAGCTACTGAGTGCTTTAGTATGTATCAGGCACAAGGGCTTTATAAATGTCTCACCTAAAGCAAGATTTTTTAAAAACTAAGGGAAATAAAGATAATACAAACTGTGTACAAGACTTGGATTTTCAAGATAACACAAAGGGTGAAGTTGTCAAATCAAACTCAGAGGAGATAGAGATCTTGCCCAGTAACAAGAGTTACCGATAATTTCAAGAATACAGGTTATTTGGGGCACCTGGGTGGCTCAGACAGTTAATTGTCTGCCTTTGGCTCAGGTCATGATCTCAGGATCCTTGGATTGAGCCCCATGTCAGGCTCCTGGATCAAAGGGGAGTTTGCTTCTCCCTTTCTCTCTGCTGCAGGGAGTTTGCTTCTTCCTTTCCCTCTGCCTCTCTCCCTGCTCATACTTTCTCTCTGTATCTCTCTGATTCAGATGAATAAATTTTTAAAAATCTTTAAAAAAACAATACAGGTAATTGTGAGGGACAGTTGAATGCTGGAGACTCTGGCCCATGAAAGCAGCTCTCTGGGTCCTTTCTTGCTACATTAGAATTTGCTCTGGTCCAGAATAACATATGAGATCTCTAAGTCATATGTGTTGTCATCACCAAAGCAAAAGAACAACTTGGGTTGTAAAACATCTCAGTTTTATACTCACATGGTTACGTAGTTTACATGTGGTTTTCCAGGGAACTATGCCCCATAAAGCCTTAGATTCCAGGTGCATTTTTCATAAGCCATCCTAGACTGACCAGGTACATCCCGCTAAAAAGCTTTTCCTAGAGAAGTGCTCTCTCATTAGTAAGTATCCATTTGTTTCCTTTCCAGGAGGCATATCATTAGTATGTTTACAAGGAGATTTGATCCAGTCAACTGACTTTATTTTCCTTCCTTTCTTCCTTTCTTTCCAGTGGCTTCTCAGAGAGAAAGAGAATAGTCAGCTGCCATCCCTTTCTTTCCTCCAAAGAATAGGTTTTGGTTTTAAGAATTCCACTGAAAGCAGTGTGGCAATTATTTTCCTATGTCCTCAAAGCCTTTCACCTCAAATGAACTCTTCCCCCATCCAGGGAGAATAGCACAGATTGATAGCTTCTCTTTAACCAGCTTCCTTCCTGTTAAGCATCTGCCTTCAGCTCAGGTCATGAGCCCAGGGTCCTGGGATGGAGCCTCGAGTTGGAGTCCCTGCTCAGCATGGGAGCCTGCTTCTCCCTTTCCCTCTGCCCCTCCCCCTGCTCGTGCTCGCTCTCTCTCACTCTCTCCTCTCAAATTTTTTAAAAATCTTAAAAAAAAAAAAAAGAATTTGTTTTTTGAACAGCTCTCTTTTTTTAAAAAATTATTTATTTGAGAGAGAGCAAAAGCTGCATGAGTGGCAGAAGGAGAAGCAGACTCCCTGCTAAACAGGGAGCCGGACACGGGGCTCAATCCCATGACTCCAGGATCATGACCTGAGCCAAAGGCAGAGGCTTAACCAACTGCGCCACCCAGGCACCTCTGAATAGCTCTTAATAGCAATATTTTGTTCCTTTTGTTCTGCTGATAGACATCTACCACCACCAACCAGTAGGACCTGGGTGATGAAAGCAGTGTTAGCAAACTGAGTCCACGTTCTAGTCAAACGTTATTGAAGCCTCCCCTGTCTTCAGGGAACTCACAGTCCACTGGGAAATGAAAACGTGTCTAGCCCCACATCCTCCGACGTTATGAAGTTACCTTGCCTTTGATATCTAAGTCAAAATGGCTTGTGCCCTCAGAGAGGACAGAAAGATCATTCTCTCCCTGATATTCTGGAACCAATTTAAAACAATCATTTGTTCCTAATACACCAATAAATAAATAGTAGCAATGGAGAGTGTTTGGTACTGTAACAAGTGGAAGGAGGAAGTAAGTAGTAAATTCTAACTGGAGATGTAAAAGAAGGCTTAAAGACTAGATGATGGTCAGATGAATGACTAGGAATTTATCAAGTGGGGGAAGGGCACCTCAAGCAGCAGGCTTAACATATACACCAGAGAGAGGTATGAAAAGACAGAGACTACCTGGTACCTCCTGATGGTTTAGTATGACTCAAGCATTCTGTAAAAGAGAAGACTGAAAGGGGGCAAGGATGGTGTCCTACACAGAAGACAGCTTACCGTCAGCATTTGCTAAACCTAAAAGCAAGTCAGGGATACTATCCTAAACAATCTAGGAGTATCCCAGACAGGGACAGCGCTAAGGTCAGGCAGTTAAGGTATTTGTCTTGGTTACAAAATTTCAGGGGCCACCAAAGCCTCAGTCATCAAGATCACATTTTAGCACAAAAGTTTAAATAAAGATAGGATCAGTGTTGAGTTTTCCTTTTACCTCAGGCTCTAATATGGCTCAGCAAGGCAGTTCTTTATCTAAAATTTTGGCATTTGTTCATAATGGATTTTTTTGCTCTGGTTTTGATTTTTTAAAAGATAGTGCATTAAAATATTATTTATCTTGATGACTGAAGGGTTTTTGCAGGGGGGGGTTCTCTTAAAATTTTTGCATCTGAGGTGAGTGCTTTACTCACTTCATCCTAGTCCCAGTCCTGATTCCGGCCAAATTTTATCTGTTACCTGGATCAAAGACACTGCTTGTCACCCTGGCATAAGAACACAAATTAGAAAGGATAAAATTCACAGCACGTGGTGGCTGATGGGATATGAAAATAAAAGGAAGGGAGGAGTCAAGAATTTCATCTTGGAAAAAATTATGCTCTTGGCAAATTTATAGAATACCGGGGATGATAAACTTGAAAAGAAGAGAAATCAGGATCATATGATAAGATTTATAAAGGTAGATCAACAAAGGGCTCTGAGATATAGAGAAGCTATTGGCTTTCCCTTTGGAAAAAGAATTCAGAATCTAACACGTTAACAGCATCTGCGTAAGTATGTGTCAGGAGCATGCAGTCATCACAATGTAATATACTGAAGATGGCAGAGCTGTTCTTTAACAGGAACGGAAGTGTTGGATATCTGGTTCTCCTCCCTCTGTTTGAAGGACAGGAACTTCCCCAAAAGCTGTCCTTGGGGTCAGCAGTCAGGAGCAGGTGGAGGAAGTGGACAGACTTTCTTCTGCAGGGAACAGAGCGCCCCCCCCTCCCCTCCAGCTCGTGCTCTGCCCATCAACTGCAACTGAAATCAATTTTCCTAAAAGGAGACTTAAGGGGTGGCCACGGGCTCAGCTAAATGAAGGGAGAAGGGAGAGGTCAATCAGATTCTCATCAAAGAGCTCAACTAATCTATCTCATATTTGAATTGCAGCCTCCCCTGAGCCTCCTTGGCAGGTACCAGCTATCATGCCAGTGTTTCATAATTGCAGGCCATTGAATAATTGGCACGGTTCACCTCTCTGGCAAGACTTTCCTGCCAATTCTGTACCCAGGAGCCTGCAAGGACCGGAGGCATCACGGGGGGTTGCTGCTCTTGGTCTCCCATCTCACACCCCCCGCCCCCAGACTCCCCTCACTCCTGCGTCTTCAGCCTCCTCCTCATTTCTGGTTCCTTCCCTCCTATGGAAAACATGCTGTCTCTCTCTCCCCCACTTCCAGCCACCCATCCAAGTTGGGCTACACGCTCCTTGGACAAAAGGCAGATGGCTCTAAGCAGAAAGGAAATATTTGTTCTGCTCAGATAAATATATAAATGGCAGCAAATGAATGTATAAATAAAACAATTCTTTCCTTGACCCTTTCGCCTTCTATAGCCGCTCCTCTGTCTGTCCTCGTCCCATCTCTTAGCATTTGGTGCCTCCAAGTCGTTGGGTCAAACACTGGACCCATTGTCTATCTCCATGTTGGTAAATGATCTCCCCAAACCACTCTGTCCCAGGCTCGCCATGCTACTTTTGGTTGCAAGACTTGACATGCCTTTCTCCTCCTTGAGAACTTCATCTGTGCTGTTCTTCTACCCAGAACGTTCACCCTCTGCCTGCTGCCCATGGTGCCCACTTGCCTCCTGCTCAAGTGGGCACCATGGGCAGCAGGCAGAGGGTGAACGTTGTAGCTGGATTGTAGCTGAAATCTTAGATCCTTCAGGGAACATTTCCTGGCCCCTTAGGCTCCCGGGGCCCCATGCCTGCCCTTCTCCTGTGCAGCACTGAACACATCTGTGTGCATTTGATCAACAGCTGGCTTCGGCTGGAGACAGCGTGTTTCATGAGGGTAAACTGTGTCTGGCTTGTTCGCTGCTGCCTCCCCACCACCTAGCCCAGTGCTGGCGTGGGAAGAGATGAACAGATATGTGTTGAATATTTGTTAAAACTCATCTTAGGGTTTAAAGTAGGCCTAAGAGAGATGATCTTTTCTTTTTTTAATGATTTTATTTATTCATTTGAGACAGATACAGAGAGATAATGAGAGTGAGCATGAGCAGGGGGAAAGGCAGAGGGAGAAGCAGACTCTCCACTGAGCCAGGAGCCCAACGTGGGACTCGATCCCAGGACCCAGAGATCATGACCTGATCGAAGGCAGACGCTTAACCATCTGAGCCACCCAGGTAGGTGCCCCTAAGAGAGGTGATCTTATGTAGGGTTTTTAAAAAATTATTTTTGTTAACATATAATGTATTATTTGCCCCAGGGGTACAGGTCTGTGAATCATCAGGCTTACACAATTCACAGCACTCACCATAGCACATGCCCTCCCCAATGTCCGTAATCCAGCCACTCTATCCCTACCCTCCACCGCCCAGCAACCCTCAGCTTGTTTCCTGAGATTAAGAGTCTCTTAAGATTTGTCTCCCTCCCAATCCCATCTTGTTTCATTTTATCCTTCCCTAGCCCCCAAAATCCCCGCCCTGCCTCTCAAACTCCTCATATTAGGGAGATCATATGACAATTGCCTTTCTCTGATTGACATTTCACTCAGCATAATACCCTCTAGTTCCATCCATATCATTGCAAATGGCAAGATTTCATTTCTTTTTATGGCTGCATAGTATTCCATTGTGAGTGTGTGTGTGTGTGTGTGTGTGTGTGTGTGTGTGTGTGTGTATACCACATCTTCTTCTCCTACTCCTCCTCCTCCTCCTCCTTCTTCTTCTTCTTTTTTTAATACCACATCTTCTTTATCCATTCATCTGTTGATGGACAACTAGGTTCTTTCCATAGTTTGGCTATTGTGGACATTGATGCTATAAACATTTGGGTGCACATGCTCCTTTGGATCCCTACATTTGTATGTTTAGGGTAAATACCCAGTAGTACGATTGTTGGATCATAGGGTAGCTCTATTTTCAATTATGTAGGTTTTTTTTTTTAAGATTTTATTTATTTGACAGAGATCACAAGTAGGCAGAGAAGCAGGCAGAGAGAGAGGAGGAAGCAGGCTCCCCGCCGAGCAGAAAGCCCGATGCAGGGCTGGATCCCAGGACCCCAGGATCATTACTCGAGCTGAAGGCAGAGGCTTTAACCCACTGAGCCACCCAGACGCCTGCAATTATGTAGGGTTTTTAACAGAGATTCTTAATTCTGATGTGTGAACATGTCCATGGGGCATTTCTTTTCTATAATGATTGAGGGGTGCCTCTGCTAACTTAGTGGTCTGAGGCCAGACCTACCAGACATCCCTCAGTGCTCAGGACAGCTCCCTGGAGAAACATTTTGCAAAGATCTCTCTACCTGTGCAGGGGAAATGTGTGAAATATGGAGGAAGAGGAAGTGGAGGTTGAAATCAGAGTGACTCGCAGGAACACTATTGCGATCATTCCAAATCAGGAGCTGGCCAGGCAGCTGGGGAGGAAGCTTGCACTAACGTGGAAGGAGACAGGTTGAGAGGTAACTAAGAAATAGAAGCAGGAAACTCTGTGATCAATGACATGCGTCCCGCTTCAAGGAAAGAGAAGGGATGTAAACACGAAGGAAGGTAGACAGGTATAAATGAGATGTTGGGCAAGTTACCTAACCTCTTTGTGTCTAATTTCCTCATCTGTAAATCAAAGATAAAAATAATACATCACAGGGATGTGAAGATAGCAGGAACTGGGTTAATTCATATAAAGTGCACTGCCTGACATAGGGGAAGCACTAGGGGATTATTTGACATTGTAGCTGTAGATATATAGATAAAAAGATATGTAGAAATATTAACAAATAAGTGGTGGGAAGGATAGATGAGTGGATAAATGGAAGGATGGACAGACAGGTTGGTGAGTGGCTGGATGGATGGTAAAGAAATTGATAAATGAATTTTGAATGTGGAGGGTGAAGGAGAGAGTGTGATCCCTGCAATGTTTTTCCAGAAGCAGTTTTGAGCACAGATTTGAGCCATTCTACCAACAGTCTCTCCCTTCTTCCTTTATGTGCCACAACCAGGGTACCAAGGGGGCTTTGGTTTATGGAACAGAGCCATGACAAATGACAACTGACCCTGATGGGGTCACTGGAAGCATGCAGTAGGCAAGAGGCTGAATGACAGAAATGGGTCACAGATGTCCCCTGTCTTGGGCCATGTGCTACGTGGAGGAGCGAAGTCGGACAGTTCTTTGCCACTTTGGCTCAGGTTATCACAGCCTCACCATTCTCAGCTCTCTGGACATTTTGTCACTCGCCCCCTTTCTCTGTTCTGCTGTTTACAACATTCACCATTGAACAACACATCCAGGACTCCGTGTACATTACCTCAAAAGACACGGACCTGGGACTCAGAACACCTGTGCTCTAGCATGGACAATGAAGCTAGTTTCTGGTCTTGAAACTAGTTGGTCATGTCACCTCTCTAGCTTCCGTTTGGGGATATGTAAAATAAATGGAGTGCACTAGAATGAGCCTAAAGTTTCTTACAGCTCTAACACGCATGCACCTGCATACGTGACCATGCATGACCAGACCCTTCTCTCATTGTCCTTGTCCCTCAACTCAACGCTCTCCTCTGTATCGTCACCATTTCCTTGGTGTGCAGTGCCCTCCTCTCCTTGTGCATCCACTAACCTCCTAGACAGGTGTCAAATGTCAGTGCTACCTTCCCTGTGAATCATTCCTTCGTAGCCTCCAGCTTAGATGCTTGCTTCTCTGTGTACCCAGCTACTGTGTAAGCACCTGAATTACAGCGATATCCTCTAGGACTTGTCCACATGCCTCTCTTCCCCATAAGGTGGCATGCCTTTAATGCAGAAATTACATTTGTATCAGTCAGGGCTGGAGATCAGAGAAGAGAATCCACTCCAACCAGTTCAAGCTAGAAAGGATTTACTGTAGCTATTATATGGCTTATGGAGTCATGCGGAGGGAAAAGTAAGCTCAAGATTAGGCTTTCAGGAACACTCACAAAGCCACTCAGCAGATACAGAGCCCTTGCTACCTCTTCTGGTAACAGGAAATCTCCAGCTTCCTGACAGTACCATCTTTCTCTCTGCATCTATCTCATAGGCAAATCCTCAGAAAGAGCCCAAGAGTCTGTTAAGCCATCCCCATCCCTGTTTGGACAATGTTTCTTGTACCAGGGCCACCCCCTAAACTTCTGACCAATCTGGAGATTGATAGCACTGGAGTCGGGAGCTGAGTGTGGTCCAAAGAACTGTAGCCAAAGGAAGTTCTGTTCTTCGGACACAAACATGGTGGAAGGGTCTGCTGGGGAAGAGGGCATGGCCACTACGTTCCCTCTTTCCTTTGGCTGAGAGCAATTTTCCCTCTGCCAGTAGGGTTCTCAGTGATCTGTGACAAGTCCGTCACCTGGCAGGGTTATCAATTACATTTAAATCTGCTCTTACCTCTATCAACCTTTTCAGCTTGTGTCTTATATAGAGCACCAACCGTTCTCACAAAAATAGGCCAGGATCATAGAATCTGGGGCATCAGAAGAGGTTCAGGGGTCATAAAAATCCGGGAGTTACCAAATACTGCTTTGTAGCAGAAGGAGAAAAATCGGACATTGTATCTAGCTTTGTTTTATCTAAATGTATTCAATTTAAAGACCTGGCCTAAGATTTTCTTTGTCTTCCTATTTCTTTAGTGATAAATGGTATTTGTAGCTCATAGCTTTTTTCTGTTTGGGCTTTTCTTGGCAAAATAACAATGAGGATGTCGTTGTTCATCATCCCTCTGAGTTGCTTATTGATTTTTAATCTATTCTGATCACGTCCCTAGAGGTCTATACCCCCAGCTCTGCCATGACCCCTTTGTCCGTTTCATCCTTCATTCCTGATCATGTACTAGGATATAGACTTCGGGGTCTCAAGACACTGAACACGTACCCGGACGGGTGGTAGGACTTCAAGATAGAGAGTCATACCTTCTGTGATTCTTTGTCACAGGCCCATCTCATGTCACATCACACAATTATTCTGACACTTTACTGTTCTGAATAAGGCCCAGCTCATGTGTGAGAAAGGAAGCTGTGTGTGTAGCTCGTCTTGGTGTGTTCTCTCTACTTCGGCCAAGGTTATTTCCCTCTTTCTCTTATCACTTAAAATATGCATTCCACTTGTATCTATCTGAACTCCAGCTTTCATTCTACCTGTATCTGTTACATTTCTGGGACTTCTCTTCCTCTAGTGCTTCTGATGATCTCATTTCTCTTAAATCCAAACTCACTCTTTATGATAAGGGATGGGCATCTATGACCTCATCTATCCGTAATTTGCTTATCAAAATACATGTTATTTCACTCAAGGCTGCTCTCCTGGGCCTGTAAGCCCTCAGAGCCACTTCCTGCCCTCCCTGAGTTCTGCTCTGTGTCCCTGGGGGTGGGTGTACCCTGCAGGCTGAGCTCCTCAGACTCCTGTGTCTGCCATTTCCAGCTGGACTTGTTGGATGGGAGGTGGGAATGAGGGAAAGTGGGGAGCCTCAGGCTCTAGCATAAAGTGTCTCTCTCCTTGGTGGTCCCACCACTGCCCAACAGGTGCATCAAGGTCCCTGCTTCTATCAGGTGACCCTAGACCTTGGTACTTTCCCCTATCTCCCCTCAGCCTAGGGAGCTGGAGAGGCTTCTTGATGATGGTGCTCTGGGGCACTCCTGCCATAACCATTCAGAGAGATCTCTCTTTTCCAGGTTGGACCTCCACTGATATAAGGATAAATTCTCAGAAGCAGGGGAACCTGGGTGGCTCAGTCCATTAGGCCTCTGCCTTTGCTCAGGTCATGATCTCAGGGTCCTGAGATTGAGCCCCACGTTGGGCTCCCTGCTCAGCAGGGAGCCTGGTTCTCCCTCTGCCCCTCCCCCCTACTCCAGATTGTGCTCTCTCACTCTCTTGCTTTATTTCAAATAAATAAATAAAATCTTTCAGAAAAATTCTCAGAAGTTGAATTATGAGGTCAAAACCCAGGATTTTTAAAAGCAAAATTTAAAGACATTTCTTCCTGCTTTCTCTCCCATAAGCCCTCCCCTCTATCTGTCAACCTCCATATGCAGCCAGGCCCTTCTCTTGTCACCCCATCTCTTTACATGTCTCATTCTCTGGGCACTGGACTATCCCTCTGGTCACATGACACTTAAAAATTGATAAAAACAAAGAGGTAAGGGGGAAAACCACCACTTCCTGGTGGTAATTGATATCTATGCTTTCAGAACATGCTCAGGCAAGTGGAAAGAATAAGCAATTATCTGGATCATTCAAGCAAACATTAACTCCCCTTTATCCGGCATGAGTGAGTGCTGAAAGAGAAGGAAAATTAGAATTAATTATTAACATCTTTAAAATTGCCAGAATTGGGTACAGAGTAAGTGAATTCACCACTTTTTTTTTTCTTTTTTAAAGATTTTATTTATTTATTTGACAGGGAGAGGGAGGAAATACGAGCAGGGGGAGGGGCAGAGGGCGAAGGAGAAGCAGGCTTCCCACTGAGCAGGGAGCCCAAGGTGAGCTTGATCCCAGGACCCTGAGCCACCCTGGCACCCCACCACTTCATTTTCTATGAGAGTCTCATGAGGGAATGATATCTGCTTGGCCGTTGCAACACCAGGTTTTTAATTTTGGTAGGAATCCACCAAGGAGTGAAGTGGAACTGAGCCCATTGGTGGCTTTGACTCCGCACTGCCCAGTAAGAGGGCTTGGGCACTGCCTCCGAGGCCGTAGAGATGGGTGCTGGGAAGCTGAGCCTGCTTCTTTGTATCGCATCAGCCTCGGCTCTAGGGAGAAACGAAGCTGTCACCCAGACTTGGGGAAATGTCTGACTTCGGGTTGTAATTTACCAAATAAAAGCTATCAACTGTCTTTTTTTTTTTTTAAAGATTTTATTTATTTATTTGAGAGAGTGGGAGAGAGAGAATGAGCATGAGAAGTGGGAGGGTCACAGGGAGAAGCAGACTCCCTGCCGAGCAGGGAGCCTGATATGGGACTCCATCCTGGGACTCCAGGATCCTGACCTGAGCCGAAGGCAGTCGCTTAACCAACTGAGCCACCCAGGAGCCCCTATCAACTGTCTTTTATAGGATGCTGATTTATCTTCAGCTTTCTCTGGATTCGTGGCCCTTTAAAGACTCTGCTCACTTAGCAATACACCATAGTTATGAAAAATAGTTTTTACAGCAAACCATTCTTTGAATGTAAAGGTAGAGAGGCAGTTGCAGGGGCGAGAGCCCTGATCTTGGAGTCCAGAGGTCTGAGTTTGAATTCTGGCCTTGCCACTAACTAGCTGAAGAACCGAAACCCCCCATTTAACCATGGTGAGTTGCTTACCTATGAAATGCTGTGAACGTGGATACATTAAGTTCATTAAGAGTAATATACAGGTGCAAACTAATCAATAGATGAAATAACACATGTGTTAGGGTAACAAGGTCGGAGCCACCATTGACATTGGTATATATATGAGGGATGGGGGACAGGATCTGAAGGCCATCACCAAAGTGACTCTCTGTTTGATGGTGTGCTTTCACTATCAAACTATGAAAGAGCCTGGAGAGGCTTAGATGAGGGCATGGCCTGTGTCGTCTGCCTCCTCCCTCATTTTCCAAGTGAGTCCCCAGCAGCTCTCCTCCCATAGGGCTGTAGGGGCAGGGCACCCTCAGCAAGCCGGAGCCTGTCTCAGGCTGACAGGTGAGCTTGGGGGCAGGGAGCATGATAAATGCGAACCACCTCATGAAACAGAGCTGGAAAATAACATTATCCCAAGAGCAAAGTAGATGTCATTTGTAATTTAACATGTGGTACTACGGGAACAAGGGCATTTTTACTGTCATTGAAGCTTTGTTTTCCCAGCCAGAAAACTAATTAGAAGAGAACAACTAGAAACAAATTTACCAGCTTGCGGTTTGGTTCTTATAAATCCCGGACTAGAGCAACCTGCCTCAGCCTCCTGCCTCCCTTCCGTCCCCTCGAATAGCCAGCAGACCTCCCCTTCCCTCTGTGACGATGAGCCAAGTGTCACAGATGTCCCTCAGACAGCAGTTTCCTCCTTAATCTAGGAGGGTTTTCCGAGTGGTTCTAGAATTATATCATCCACTGAGACCATGAAAATAGCATGGAAGTCAAAAACAGATTGGAGTTTCATGAACTGGTTAATTAAACAAGTATTTGTTGATTGTCATCAGTATGTCAAGCACTCTTCTAGTCAGCGTGCTGAAAATACGCCAATGAATCAGAGTTGATCCTGGCCCTCGAGGAGCTTATAGTCTGGTGGGGGCAGATAGATACCCATGGAACATAAGTCATAATAAGACAGAAAAAGAGGTTGGAGGGTGACTATTTTAGGTGAAGTTGTTAGGGAAGGTATCTCTGAAAGACATTTGAATGGAGACTTGAGTGAGAGGAGGGAGAGGCTTACCTGTTCTGGGCAGGGGAGACAGATCCCACGAGGCAGGACACAATCATGCTGTGTTTGTGGAATGACAATGTGGAATGGCACTCTCTCCCCAGCAGAGAGTGTGAGGGGGAGAGTGCATTGGGGTCTGAACCCCACCTCCTACCAGTGAGTAACCTTAGAACGTCTCTCAACTAATTTAATCTCTAGGAACCCTAGAGTCCTAACCAGAATTATTAGTAATTCTGGTTACAGGGACACCTGGTGGTTCAGTTGGTTGAGCATCTGCCTTTGCCTTAGGTCATGATCCTGAGTCCTGGGGTCGAGCCCCCCATTGGGCTCCCTGCTCAGTAGGAAGCCTGCTTCTCCCTCTGCCTGCAGCAATCCCTGTTTCTTCTCTCTCTCTCTTTCTTTCTGTCAAATAAATAAATAAAATTTTTAAAAAAGAAAGAAAGTACAGACAGGAAAGAACTAGAAGCAAGGCCTGGGAATAATAAAACACCACCACCCACAAAACCAGACTTGTACTTGTCACTCACCTTGATTTCTCTCTTCATGCCAGATTTCTTCTCTCTCTCCACAGCCGGGTTTTATCTGCTCCCTCTCCACATGGACCTCCCTGAGCCCTGGAGCTTACCCACTCAGCCCAAATGCTGGCTGTCTCCCTGTCCACTCCCTGGTCCTGTTTCACCCCCGACACCAGACTCAGCACTGCTCCAGAAACAGCCTGCTCTCTGGAAATCATGAGTGACTCAACCATGTTTAAGATTCAAGGGAAGGACGGAACTGGGAGTACCCTGTGCACCGCTGGCATGTTTTTCAAATCCCCCCTATGTTCCCGGACCTTCCGGGCAGCATGCTAATCAAGGGTTCTTCTCTTTTGTCCCTACATGTCATCGACTTCGCTCTGGGGTTTGCCATTCCTCACTCCAACCCACCTCCACCAGTCTTCTCCATCTCTCACCCTGTGCAAGCAGGAGCGCGAAATTTCTCCCAGCTTCCAGAGCTGACTGAAGTCTCAGCAGCACCCATCCTCCCACGGCAGTCCTCCAACAGAGATTCTCCAGACCCAGGACCCGATCTCTGAGAGGGTTAATTGTCTTATGTTCCAATTCTGTCTCTGAATTGCAATTCCAAATTTCTATGAAAAAATGTCTGATCGGCCCGCCTTGGGTCATAGGCTCACAACTCTGGTCCAGTCAGCGTTGGCTGGGGAAGAAGTTCCTTTTGTGGACAGGGAATTTGACAGGACAATTCCTAGAGAACGCAGGGCTTCTTCGGAGACAGGTGAGCAGGTACACCAAATGTGTCTGTTACCTTCCTCACATGTAAAACGAAGACTGTGGCATATCCTTCTCAGCTAAACAAAATAACACGTGATAGGGGGGTAGGTGCGTTCCGCCATCTCTTACAGTCAGTCAACGTGACTTGTCTCCTCTTTTCAAGAAACAAACCAACAAACCACAAAAGATCTCTCCCTTGATTTTCCAGAATAATCTCAGCTTCAGTATGATGCCCGGTTCTAGATTGTGCATATAAATTGCTCATCTGAAAAATACTAGTCATGCTAGGTATATTCAACATGTACAAAATATATATGTGTGTATACACACACACACACACACACACACACATATACACACATACACATATATTAGGCAGAAGTATCTGGATTTTGTCCCATCTCTCATGCCTTCTCCCCTCCTACTGGGTTTATTTTGGTGTTGTCTGATAAGATTGTGCCCTTTCTCGTCTGCCCCTACTCCAAGGTTCTAAACTATATATCGCAGGCAAATCGTTGGGAAGAACATAGAAGCAAGGATGGCGATTGGCTTTAAAAGGGAGAAATTAAGGAGAGCCACAGGAAGAAAGGTGTTTGGCCAGATTTTTGAGAAGGGTAGGAAATGCAGAAGGCTAGGGAAAGAGCATTTGGAGAACTGTCACCACAGGCTATGATTTGGATCAGCTTTAATGGTATTTGAGAGATGCCAGTAAGATTGGAATTACTTCTAATTACTCTTGGCTGCTGGACTCAGTATGCAACTCCCTGTTGAGACAGAGCCAGGTGGGTGCCTGGGATTTACTTGGTCTGCATATAGATAAAAGAATCCTTTTGTCCAGGAGGTTGCCATATCTGGGGGACTCATGGCTTAAACGTTTAAATGAAGGTATGAAATGATTGAAACACAAAATAAGACAGTCTACCGAAATGTATGGACCTGAGTACAATCAAAGGTTTAAGCTCTATCCCAGGGAGGCAGAGGCAATCGTGAATCACAAAATCTCCAACCAACTGCTGCTTTCTGGGCATGAAGAATATTTCCAAAAATTATAGAGAGTCCTTTGACATTAAGACAAATAATCCATTCTGTGCAAAAAGCAAGCTTCCTCAAGGGAGTTCCCAAATAATAATTTTGCTTTTCCACAGTGCAAGCAGGAGTCTTTGTTGATGTGGCAGGCAGCATGAGAACACCTTCCAGATCGCTCATGCACCCTTTCACAAACCATCTTTGATGAAAAATTAAACAGAGACTAAAAGACTTCCTGCTTCATAGCTAATGAGCTATGTGAGGCAGGAACACATTCTGGAAACTTGAGTCACATTGAAATTTCGCATCTGAATTCCTTTAAAGTAAAATATGTGCTTTCTAAAATCTTGATTATAAAAATGACGTGTACTATGGAATACTAAGTGAAAAAGTGAGAAAGAATGAGGTAGCTATGTTGACATGCAGACGTATTTATTATTTGGTGTTTTTTGTTTTTTTTTTTAAGAAACACTTTATAGAGCAGTGTGTTAAAGGGATCATGGTGACACAGACAAACACCTAGGGAGGCCCGGCAGGTAACAGAAGTGTGAAGGGCCAGGTCCATGACAACAGACGCCAAGCTGTTTGTGTTGTAGAAAAGTACTATTTGTGTAGCTATACAACCTTTTAAATCATTGTGTGGGTCAAACCAAACACTGTAGTTGGCATATCCAGCTCCCCTAAGGCTGTTTGTAAACAATAATTTAAAAAGCTAACTCTGCTATGCATATTCCCTTGTAGATGTGTGCACGTGTTTATAAATACAAAATAAAATACCTGGGAAGAAACATATATAAATTTTTCTTGGGGCATATCTTTGAGAAACCAAACTTGGGGAAGGGGGTTGGTGAGAGAATATGTTAAAGGAGACTTTTGATGTTTTATTTTATCGCTCTATTGTTTGACTTGTGCAATGGATGTATTATGCCTTACAGAAATAAAAAGTAGGGGTGCCTGGCTGGCTCTGTTGGAAAGGCATGTGACCCTTGATCTTGGGGTCGTGAGTTTGAGGCCCACCCTGGGTATAGAGATTACTTAAATAAAGAAATATTTAAGGGCACCTGGGTGGCTTAGTCAGTTAAGTGTCCAGCTCTTGGTTTTGGCTCAGGTCATGATCTCAGGATCCTGGGATTGAGCCCTGCACCAGGCTCTGCCATCTGCGGGGAGTCTGCTTGAAGTTCTCGGTCTCTTCTCTCCCTCTGCCCCTCCCCCAGCTCTGTGTCTCTTCTCCCTCAAAAATAATAAATAAATAAAATATTAAAAAAAGAAGAGGCATTGCAAAAAAGAAATTAAAAAGTAATTCATAAGGATCATAGATATTTTGGGGAAAAAATGAATAGATGTGAAAAATCACTTATTATCTCATAAAGTCATTGTCTTTGTCTGCTTGGGGCTGTCATAACAGAATACCAAAGCCTGGGGTAGCTCAAAGAGCACACAGTTATTTCTCACAGTTCTAGAGGCCAGGAGCTTTCAAGATGCGGGTGCTAACATGGTCTGTTCTGGTGAGATCTCTCTTCTTGGCTTGTCCATGGCTGCTTTCTTACTGTATCCCCCCCCCCCTTTTTTTTTAAGATTTCTTATTTATTATTTGACAGAGACACAGTCAGAGAGGGAACACAAGGAGGGGGAGTGAGAGGGGGAGAAGCAGGCCTCTCACCAAGCAGGGAGTCCGATGCGGGGCTTGATCCCAGGACTCTGGGATCATGACCAGAGCCAGAGGCAGATGCCTAACAACTGAGCCACCCAGGCGCCCCATTCTTACTGTATCCTCACATGATGGAGAGAAAGAGCTCTCACACCTCTTCCTCTTCTTTAAAGGGCACTACTCGTCTTGTGAGAGCCCCACCCTCATAACCTCATCTAAACTTAAGTACTTCCCAAAGTCCCCACCTCCAAACACCATACAATGGGGATAGGGCTGTGACCCATGAATGTGCAGGTGTGTGGGTAGGGGACGCAAGCAGGTGGGGAGACACAAGCGTTCGGCATACAACAATCATATTTTGGTATCATTCCTTCCAGTCTTTTCTTTTTGTTCCAAATGTATTTAAAATCGTTGGCATTGTAGTGTGTAGATAGTTTTAGACATAGTTTTATATCCTGTCATAAATCTTTTTCCTTGTCAGTTTTTAGCATGGATTATCACCTTAAGATAGATTCATGTAGATGGAATTAATGGGTCAAAGAGCATAGACTTTAAAAAAATGTATGCATATTGTTAATGTGTGTTCTGGAAAGGTAGAATCAGTTTACAGTTTTGCCAACAGTATATGAAAGCACTCATTTTCTGTTCCCTTGCCAACATTGAGAATTATCAATTAGAAATAATAAAGACTGCTATTTGATTGTTATTTTTAAACCTTTTACTGAAGCGTAAAGATACATACAGAAAAGTGTCCGATTATCATAAGGCAAGCACACCTGCGTAATCAGCATCCACAAGAAAGAGAATGTACTCTCCATCTTCAGAATCCCCCTGATGCCCCAACTCTGTTATTACTGTCACAAGAATAACTACCATTCTGACTTCTTCTTTTTTTTTTTTTAAGATTTTATTTATTTACTTGACAGAGAGAGATCACAAGTAGACGGAGAGTCAGGCAGAGAGAAAGAGAGAGAGAGGGAAGCAGGCTCCCTGCTGAGCAGAGAGCCCGATGCGGGACTCGATCCCAGGACCCCGAGATCATGACCTGAGCCGAAGGCAGCGGCTTAACCCACTGAGCCACCCAGGCGCCCCCCATTCTGACTTCTAACGACAATAGATTAGTCCCACTTGGTTTTTCATTTTGGTGTAGGATTCTATTTTATAAACACAGTATATCACCATGTAGTTAACTATTCTGCTATTAATGAACATCTGGTACTTTCTGGTTTGGGATTAAGAACACATTCTCTACATTTCTTTTGGTGACTACACGTATGCATTTTTGAGAGACCTGTCCCTGGAAGCAGAATTCCTGGACTATATGTTCTGCTTCAGTACATACTGGCAGAGAGCAATTTCCAGAATGGTTATGTCAATTTTGACTTCTACCAAGTGTGTTTAAGAGTATTAGCTTCTTGGGGTGCCTGGGTGGCTCAGTGGGTTAAGCCGCTGCCTTCGGCTCAGGTCATGATCCCAGGTCCTGGGTTCAAGCCCCGTGTCAGGCTTTCTGCTCAGCAGGGAGCCTGCTTCCTCCTCTCTCTCTGCCTGCCTCTCTGCCTACTTGTGATCTCTGTCTGTCAAATAAATAAATAAAATCTTAAAAAAAAAGAGTACTAGCTTCTTCTAATTTTGGTTAATACTTGATATTATCAGTCTTTTTTCACCTTCGCTGCTTGGCTGGGCTGTGTAATGATACATCATTGTGGCTTTAATTTGCACTTCTTGGTGATTCAGGAGGCAAAACAGCTTTTCAATGTTTAGTGATCATTTGGAGTTGTCCTCTTTTGTAAATAGTCTATTGAGTATTTTGCCCATTTAAAAAAAAAAAGATTTATTTATTTATTTATTAGAAAGAGAGAGAGAGAGAGAGCACAAGCAAAGAAGAGGGTCAGAGAGACAGGGAGAAGCATACTCCCCACTGAGCAGGGAGCCCAACGCTGGGCTAGATACCAGGACCCTGGGATCATGACCTGAGCCAAAGGCAGACGCTTAACCCATTCAGCCACACAGATGCCCCTTGCCCATTTTTTAATTAAGTTTTCTGTCTCACTAAATTATATAAACTATTTTTATATTCTAGGTTATAATCCTTTGTCAGATATCAAATATCTTCTACTCTTTGGGTTACCTTCTTCCTCTTTAATGGTATTTTGATAAGCAAAGGATATACACTTTTTTCTTACTAATTTTTTAAGTTAAAAAAATTTTTTTCCCCTTTCTGTGATTTGGGCAGCAGCATATATTCAGTTTTGATTTTTTTTTTTTATTTCCAGGATAGTTAATGTACAGTATAATACTGGTTTCGCACATACAATACAATGACTGAACAATTGTGTACATTTCCCTGCACTCATCATGACAGGTGTGCTCTTAGTCCCCATCGCCAATTTCACCCATCCCCCCCCAACTGCCTCCCCTCTGGAAACCATCAGTTCTCCATAGGTAAGAGTCTGTTTTTTGGTTACTCTCTTTTTTATTTTGTATTTTTTTTCTTATTTTTAATTGAAATATATTTGGCATATAACATTGTGTAAATTTAAGGTATAAAATATGTTAATTGATACATATATATTGTAATATGATTGCCATTGTAGTAATAATTAGCACCTCTATCATGTCACATAATTATCACTTCTTTTTAATGTTTGGAATAATTATAATCTAGGTTCAGCATATTTAATGATTATAGTATTATATTGTTGTCTGTATTCACTTTGCATTAGCAAAAGACATACATTTAATAGATTCCATTTATAGTTAATGTATGTTGTGTTCATTTAAACAAAATTTGTACAGTTGAAAGGCCTGAACATATTTTCCTCTTATTAAATTTTCAAATTTTCATCCTTTGATGCTCAGTGAGATTGAATTTTCTTCTTTTAAAAAAATTTCCTTTGGGGGCACCTGGCTGACTCAGTGGGTGGAGTATGAGTCTCTTGATCTCGGGGTCGTGAGTTCAAGCCCCACTTTGGATGTGGAAATTACTTAAAAATAAAATCTTAAAAATAAATTTCCTTTGGTCTTTTGGAATTAAATTGTCAGCCCTTATCTTTTGCTTATTTTTCTATAACTATATTACTGTTATCTTATTGATTTCTAGAAAATACTTACATATTAGAAAAAAATTGCATTTTTGATCCTAGATATTTTTCATAACTTGTTAGCCTTGTAATTATTTGTAATATATTTTTTTAAAGATTTTATTTATTTATTTTACAGACAGAGATCACAAGTAGGCAAGAGGCAGGCATAGGGAGAGAGGGGGAAGCAGGCTCCCTGCTGAGCAGAGAGTTGGGCGGATGCAGGGCTGGATCCCAGGACCCTGAGATCATGACCTGAGCCGAAGGCAGAGGCTTAACCACCCAGGTGCCCCTTTGTAATAGATATGATATCATATATATATGTGTGTGTGTGTGTGTGTGTATATATATATATATATATATATATATATGTATATATGTATATGATAGGATATTTAGATATGATATGTAATAGAAATGATAAATCATTTTTTCTTTTGTGATTATTTTCCATTTACTTTAAAACTCTATCTGTGGGGCACCTGGGTGGCTCAGAGGGTTAAAGCCTCTGCCTTCGGCTCAGGTCATGATCCCAGGGTCGTGCGATCGAGCCCCGCATCGGGCTCTCTGCTCAGCGGGGAGCCTGCTTCCTCCTCTCTCTCTCTGCCTGCCTCTCTGCCTGCTTGTGATCTCTCTCTGTCAAATAAATAAACAAAATCTTAAAAAAAAAAAAAAAAAACTCTGTGAGGAAAAATATTTTTCCTCTAATTTTGTGGTGTTTTGTTTTTATTTTGTTTTGTTTTTCTTTTACATCCAGTTCTTTGATTCATGTGGACTTATTTGGATGATATTGTGAGATGAGAATCTAAACTGCTTTATTTCCCCCTAATACCTAAGTCAATTTCCCTTTTATTAATGGGATGTTTCTTCTTTATCTAGTTGATTTATAAAACTTCCTTTATAATAGAGTTGGTTTATATACTTTAGTTTGCTTTTTAGCTGTCTCTTCTGATCCACTGATTTGTATGCCAGTTCTAATGCTGTGATAAAAAAATTTAAGTTTTAAAGTCTTTGAGGGCTTTTGTCAGGGGCTAGGAATGTTTTTCCATCGTTTTTCATCTTTTTCACCCATGATTTTGGCTATACTAGTTTGTTAGCTCTTCTGTATGGTTTTAAGATTTTGTTTTTATTTATTTATTTCACACACACACACACAGATCACAAGTAGGCAGAGCAGCAGGCAGAAGGGGAGGGAGAAGCAGGTTCCCTGCTGAGCAGAAAGCCCAATGTGGGGGTGATCCCAGGACCCTGGGATCATGCCCTGAGCCAAAGGCAGACACTTAATGAACTGAGCCACCCAGGCACCCCGTTTAGTCTTCTGGACAAACTTCAGAATCTCTTTGTATTGTTTTGTTCCAAAACAGTCCTTTGAGATTCTAGATTATAATACTTTAAACCTATAGGTTAACTTGTAAAGAGCTGTTTCTTTTTCCCTTTAACATTTCATCTTCTAAATACGTAATCTGAGAAGAAGTTAATAAAATTATTAAAGGGACTATTTTTTACAAATTTAATAAAGGGACTGGGTAAAGGGCAAGGTGTAAGGAAGCCACTGGGAGAGTGCAGTACTTCAAGTCTAGAAAGAGAGAGGGCCGGTTTCATCCCTACACATAAGGAGAAGAGAGGCAGGGTCCCTCACCCAAACACAGATGAAGCACATCTTATTGAGGCCAACCCAACAGGGTCTGCACCTTTTGTGAAGACTGATGTCACCGTGCAGGCGAGAAGCTGGGAACACAAGCAACCCGTGCTCAGATGCCTCCTCCCTCTCACGGGCTGCATGTGCTTCCCAGCTGATGAAACCAACCTGAGTCCAGAGGGCGAGAGGGCCTGCTGATGAAGTCCAAGGGTTCTGGGGCTTGGGCCTGCATCAGAATCACCTGCGGGGCTTGTTGAAAAACAAACTTTGGATTCAATGGTGGTGGGTGGGGGATGGATTTTAAGGTTCTAACATGTTCCCAAGTGTTGCTGATCCCGCTCATCAGAGGCCCACCCTGGGAGAACTGCCGATGACATCTGGCACAAAGGAAGGTGGAGGATGGTGAGGAGTGGGTCTGAAGAGGTCAACAGAATATACCAGGTACACTCTCTAGTGTCATTAGTGGATCGAATAGAATATATGTTTAAAGTGCTTGTCATGCCATCGGTGATAAGTAAATGTCCCCTTCCCTTGACTTTGAACCCACAGATGGGGTCCAGAATGCTTTTAGACTCCTCCTAGCCATTTTGGCTTCTACAACTGCCTTGTTCAGAGCTCCAAGACCTGAAACAGAGGATTCACCAGGAGCTTGACTCTGAACTTGGCCTCAGCATCTAGTTTCTACAGCTTCTTTCCAGCTCAGACTATTCCTGTGTCTGCCTCACACTTGCCCAAATTCTGACCCTGGGACGTGTTCTTTTCTGTGAGTCACTCTGATCCCAGTGTGCCAACACTCTCTCTAGTGTTGCTGAATGATGCTGACTCTCTCTTTGGTTCTGTGAAAATTAGTGGAAGGGAACCTTGTTTACAATAGAATTGGGAAGTCAGAATGGGGAGCTCTCAGGCCCTACCACTCCTTGTCAACTGCAGAACCAACAGGAAGAGACATACCTAGTAAGTCCCTAGCATGTTAGCTATTACTTTACTACCCCCAGCAGGAGGAAGAAAAATTCTCCTCCCCTGACAACAGCTGAGTCAATGAAAAACCACAATACTTCTTTTTGAGCAAGCTCTACAACCAGCCTAGGGCCCAAAGCAGGGCTTGAATACAGGACCTGGAGATCAAGAGTCCACCACTTTCAAGTCTCCCAGGGGCGCCAAAAGAAGCCACAATACTTTGAACTTCCAGTTTACCCCTTCTGTTTATAACCACCCTCCCAGCTTCTCCCTTTCCTCTCTAGAAGAGTGTTCCTCTCTTTTATCCTCTGAACTTGCCTATGGTTTTGCTGTTGCTGGCTTGTCCTGGATTGTGTTTGCTATTTCTGAAGAAAACCCATTTTTGTTGGTAAAATAATTGGCAGGTTTATTTTTAAGGTTAGTTCTCTAGATTTTTTGTTTTGTTTTTGTTTTTAAAGAATTTATGACCCAGCAATCGTGAGATTTTTGTGGGGGGAAAAGTTGTCTGTATGGATGTTTTCTTTTTTGGCTCCAAGTGGGTAAACAAATACAATGACTTCTTTGAAGGTATAGAAAATATTTTTGTATTTCAGTGGAAAAATCTGCATTGTCTATAGCATACCATTTCAATTTTCAGATTCTTGCCCTAGTCCTTGTGTTTGAGCTATTTTGCAACTCTTTGTAAATTGTAGGTAATTGATAGATATATAAATTCCATCCTGTCAGGTAGTGATTTTAATGGACTTTCTCCCCTGTGTAGAAAAGCTAGTTTGTATTTGCAATTATTATGTGAGATAATAAATGTTTCTTATTATGTAAACTGGGTTTTCCATCACTTGCTGCTGAAGTCCTCCTGGCGGACATAGCCCTCCTAAATTGGGGTCAGTGAGACTTCCTGCCTATCCTATGGGGCTGTTCTTTGAAAGCACTTTGAAAGGCGTGTGACGGTTTTCTGAAGGATGATGTACAGTATGTGGGAGGTATGATGCGGAGGTCCCGAGGTGGCTGGACGCTCAAATACCCACTTCTCTGAGTCCAGAAATTAGAAAAGAAATTAGTTCATATACACTCCCTCTAGGCTTTAACATAGCTGCCATGTTGGCTTTCGATAATAACTACAAAACCAGGTCTCACCTGTTTGCAGTAAATTGGAAAGCAGCTGTTGGAATTCAAGGGCAAATGGTCAAGTAGAAAGGCCACCATGAAAATCACAGTAATCAATATTCAAGGTTTAATTAACTCCTACTGCATTTCATTACCAGTGTGTCATCTGTGTTTGATTATCTGCCTCCGTCCTACAGGTGGTTGAGTTTCTAGCTCATTGTAGAACTGCGTGCTGGTTTCCAGCAAGGTATCTGAGACCCCTTTGTCCTCTCTAAGGGGTACCACTTAGTTTGGGCAAGCTTTTAGCACACAAACAAGTGACTGTTTATTAAATCCCCTTTGAGGGTTGGAGTTGCTATAGAACCCTTCTTCCAGGGGCGCCTGGGTGGCTCAGTGGGTTGAAGCCTCTGCCTTCAGCTCAGGTCATGGTCTCAGGGTCCTGGGATTGAGCCCCGCGTCGGGCTCTCTGCTCAGCAGGGTGCCTGCTTCCCTCTCTCTCTCTCCGTCTGCCTCTCTGCCTACTTGTGATCTCTCTCTGCATCAAATAAATAAATTAAAAAAAAAAAAAAGAACTCTTCTTCCATTGCTCCCTCCCTCCAAAATAGTGGCGAGCACTTGGAAATTAGAGTCTAAATTCTTTTTTTGTTTGTCTGAGCATGTTCTGAAAATTGGGTTAGAGTTAGGCTTTATTAGCACTCGGTCTTTCATCCCTAATGTCCTCAGTCTCAGAGCAGCATCCGTCGAATGGACAGAGAGGAGGAGACACCATCACAAAAAGTTTGTTTTCTTTAGGGTTTGAAATCCTGTGATCAGAGTCATAGTTTGAGCCAGTAGGGGCTGGGCTCAGGCTAGCTAATCTTTGCTATGGTTTGGGATTTAATACTAAATCATTTTAAAAAGCCATTGCAGACTCCTCAGACCTTCTATTCCCAAGCACAAAACTAACCAACCAACATATCCATGGATGTATTGTGCTGTGTTTAAAGGTCTATTTTAAAAGGGTGAATGTGTATTCTCTAGTTCCTTCTGATTTTCAGATAATGTAGTACGTATGTTTGCTACTGATAAGACCTTCTCATTTCCTCTTCCTCTTCCATTGTTGTGTGTTTTAAAGCCAGTAGTGGTTCTCAACTCTGACTGCACACCAGAATCAGAAATATAATCAAAGTATAATCAGTGTAAGAATTATTAACAATGTATCTCACTTTTTTCCCATGCTGAGTCTTAAAATCCAGCGTGCATTTTATCCACAAAGCATGTCTCAGTTCAGACCAGCCACATTTTAAATGCTAATAGCTCTGTGGGTCTACTGTGACCATATGGGACAGGCCAGATCTAGACTAGGAGAGTAAATGATTTTAAGAAAATAAAGAAGTAGGTGGGGAGTAAGAGCATTCTGAGAGTCTTGTCTTACTCTCAGGATTGGGTAGGTAGTAAGATACAGATCCTGACAAAAATATCAACCAGTCACCATGAATACAAGGGATAAGTTCCAAAAGACTGGAGAGAAAAGTGGAACCGATGAAACAGAAAGCAGGAAGTGAAAAGAGAATTCAAGAAAATAAATAAGAAATCATGACTGATAGTTTTAAAAAGATCATAGTCTGGTCCAAACTTTGGAATACTGTATTATATCTTAAAAGAATAAGGTAGGCAGTCTCTGAGGGCCCCTGATGATCCCTGCCTACTAGCATTCATGTCCCTGTGTCATCCCTCGTCCCGGAGTGTGGCTAGACTTATTGATTCTCTCCTAATGAACAAAATAAGACAGAAGTGATGAGATGTCACTTCCAAGATTAGGTTATAAAAAGGATTTGGTTTCTGTCTTGGACGTAATGTCTCTCACTCTCTTAGATCGCTCGCCCTGGGGAAAGCCAGCTGCCATGTCCTGAGGCAACCTTGCAGGGAGGCCTGTGTGGCAAAGGACTGAGGCCTGCCAACAACCGGAGGAGTGAGGCTGGGGCTTGAGAAAGTTTTGTGATGGAGCATATTGGAGATCCCAGAGTAGCTTGAAAAGTGTAATACAGGCTATGAATTAGGGCAACTTGAAAGATTTTCAAGAAATGGATACTATGATTGGGAATTTTTTTTAAAAAAGATTTTATTTATTTGAGAGAGAGAAAAAGCACGTGCCCAGGGGGAGTGGGAGAGAGAGAGAGAAAACCCCAAGCAGACTCCCCACTGAGTGCACACTCCCACACAGGGCTCAGTCTCATGACCCTGAAACGATGGTGAGCCAAAATCAAGTTGGATGCTTAACTGACTGAGCCACCCAGGCTCCCCTTCCCTACTTCTGTTACTAGCTACTCTTTGCCTCCTGCAAAGTAGCCAGAATCCCATCCTTAATATCATATGACTAACCCTAGTTTGAGAATTTCCCCATTTATTTATTTATTTATTTATTTGACAGAGACACAGCAAGAGAGGGAACACAAGTTTGGGGAGTAGAGAGGGAGAAGCAGGCTCTACACTGAGCTTAGTGACTGAGCAACCCAGGCGCCCCTCCTTTTCTTCTTCAAAGCTGTCATGGCAGGTCCACTGTGTTTGTATCACACTTGACCGGGGGCGGGGGTATGGTGGGGATGGTGGTGGTAGTAGGAGCGTGACGTCAACTTTCAGATTCAGAGAGCCCCAGTTTTTTTGTTTTTGGGTTTTTTTTTTCCCGATTATTTATTTATTTATTTGACATACAGGGATCACAAGTAGACAGAGAGGCAGGCGGGGGTAGGGGGCAGGGGGAAGCAGGCTCCCTGGTGAGCAGAGAGCCCCATGCAGGGCTTGATCCCAGGATCCTGGGATCATGACCTGAGCCAAAGGCAGAGGCTTAACCCACTGAGCCTCCCAGGTGCCCTGAGAGCCCCAGTTTTAAATACTCACTTTGTCATTTCCTATCTCTGTGATTAGACAAGCCATTGTCAGGAAACTGAGTCTCAGTTTCCTCAACTGTCAAATGGGAATAACAGTACATGTCAAACACATGGGATATAATACACATGTAATAATTGACTGTTATTATTACTTACAACTGAGAATGTTATTTTCTATAAATCTGGATTCCTAAACCCAGGAAAATTGAGTGATATGTCCAGAGTTAGAGCCATATCTGCTATCCAAGTTAGAATTTTGAGGGATTCCTGGGTGGCTTAGCTGTTAAGTGTCTACCTTCGGCTCAGGTCATGATCCCAGGGTCCTGGGATGGAGTCTCGCATCCGGCTCTTTGCTCAGCAGGGAGCCTGCTTCTCTCTCTGCCTCTGCTGCTCATGCTCTCTCTCTCACTCTCTCTCTCAAATAAATAAAATCTTTAAATAAATTAGAATTTTGTAAGTTATGCTCACAAAATCCTTCTCAGAATAAAATAAGTGTTGCAGGTTTGAAGACCTTTGGTAGTTGCATTTATGGAGCCATCATTTTCTGTCAAAGAAATCCATTTGGATAAGAAGCTCCCAGCTAAAGCACTTTAGCTATTGGTTTGGCAGCAGTAAAGGGCATGGTGTTGGAAATTTTAAACACCCTAAGATTCTGAAAAGCTAGAGTCAGGATTTTTGTTCCTGGAAAAGTGACGTTAGATTGTTTGTCTGTTTACATCCAGTAAGACTATTAGCCACTGATGACAATGCATCATGGCCCTCTGGAGATGTTTGGGCATTCTTGGCTCCTGGCTGCAACATTTTTTTTTTTTTTTTGACACCTCAGCTTTATGTAAATGAACAAATTGTTGCCAATGGATGTACAGTATTCTGATCAGTTCTCAGGGAGGAAGTTATGGGATACAGCTGAAAAGTCCAGGGAGCCCTACACCCAAGCTGGCAGCTTGGAGACACCTTGATGTAAGGGATAGTGTTTGATCCTCACGAGCTATGCAACTTGACCTGGTCACCAACCTCTCTGAACGCCAGCTTCTGTATCTTGGTTTCCTGCGTCTGGCCCATAGTAGGCTCTTCATAAATGTTTTAGGTGTTACTACTGTGCCATAGGTTTTATTCTCCCCATTTTTCATGGAGGAGATTGAGTGAGGTTTGGAGGAGTTAAGCTCAAGGCCATGATAAAATGAGTGTTTAAACCAGGGTTTCTCAACCTCAGCAGTATTGACCACATAATTTTGGAGCAGATTATTCTCTGTTGTAGTGGCTGTCCTGTGGATTTAGGGTATTGAATAGCATTTCCAGGAGTCAATTTAAGGCTAATTGTGAAGTCAGAACATCTTGTCCTGAGTTTCCCTCTCTTGCTTTTAGGCCTCTTAATCTATTTGTGTTTCCCTCTTTGACTTCTGTCCACTCCCCGCTCTGGTGCCCACTGACTTCATGGTCCTCCTTCCTCCATCAGAATCCTCCTTCTACCTTCAGATGGCTTGAAGTTGTAGCTATTAAAAGTTTGTTTGGCTGTTGTTTAGATCTGCCTTTTATTTTTTAAGACCGAGTCCAACATTTTGAATGAAAAGCACGGATGCCCCACTGGCGGTTCTCAACGGGGGCTGTCCATTCAGAGCACCTTGGCATATTTAGAAATGACCCCCTAGATCTACTACTGGGGATTCTGATTCAGATGGGGAGGAGGTTGGGAGTTTTAAAAGCTGCTCCATTGATCCTAACAGGCTAAGTGCAGAGAGGCTCTTCAAAGGCATCAGAGATCACAGGCTGCATTAATAGTGCGTGTCAGTCAGCATCACCAGGAGAATTTTGTTGACAAACAAACAAGATTTTATCAGAATCAAGATTCATTAAGCCAGTAATTCTGGAACTGGGTCCCCTGGTTCATCTTACCAAGTGATGGATGTGGTTCTGATGTGGGGAGCCACAGATCACCCGTGTTGAAACACTGGTAGGAGCTAAGTTTTTTGGAGGCATGCTGGGCACAGCCATGTGCAGAATGCAGGAGCTGGGGTAAGAGGTGATACATCTGAATCTCAATTTTCTAGTCTGAGAAATGAGGATACATCGGGATGGATCTTGAAGAGTTTCTGTGAGATGGAGTGAGATGAGACCCCGGTGGAAAGCTTCGGCAAGTGTTGTGGTCATTCATATTATTTATGGATTAGAACCTCAAACAATTTTGATGATTATTCTTACTAAGTTTTGGGGTTTTTTTGTTTTGTTTTGTTTTAGTTAAACCTAATGGTATAAGCTATTTATAGGTTGCCTTTTTGGGGACAGAGGGATCCTTCTGAAAACCAGACATAACCAAGTTGGGAGTTCCCAGAGGTGCCAGTCTGTGGGTGCTGTGTGTCTGTCTGCCTCTCTTGCCAGACTGTGGGCTCCCCCCCAGTGCCTAATCCTCTTCTGGGCCTTTGCAGGGCTCTGCACACCTTTGTTGAATCGGATGACTGGTCCTCTGAGTTTGCTAGAGCTACTGTAACAAAGTACCACCAACGCAGGGGCTTCAACAACAGGTATTTATTGCCTCCCAGTTCTGCAGGCCAGAAGTCCGAGATCAGTTTGTCAGCAGGGCTAGTCTTTGCTGAGAGCTGTGAAGGAGAATCTGCGTCAAATCTTTCTCCTAGCTTCTGGTGGTTTACTGGCAATCTCTGTCATTCCTTGGAGGCATATCACCCCAATCTCTGCCTTGATTTTCACATAGCACTCTCCCTTTGTCTGTATCCATGTTCATATTTCCCTTTTTTTGTAAGGATACTGGTCATATTGGATTAGGACTCATCATAATAGGAGTCCTATTGGATTAGGACTCATATTGGATTAGGACTCATAGAATCATAATGACTTCATTTGAATTCAGTAAAGGTCCTATATCCAAATAAGGCCACAGCCTGAGGTACTGGGGGTTAGGACTTAAACACATGAATTTTCGGGGACATGCTTCAATCCATAACAATGGTCCACTCAGTTGGGAATTGAAGACACCATGCAAAGCCAAGATACGGATTTTCCATTGCAGAGTGAAGAACATTCTATTCTTGCCACTCCCAGCCTACAGTTTGAACAACACAAACCCATCATCATACTTGGGA
This sequence comes from Enhydra lutris kenyoni, assembly GCF_002288905.1. NCBI lineage: Eukaryota > Metazoa > Chordata > Mammalia > Carnivora > Mustelidae > Enhydra > Enhydra lutris. The sequence continues at coordinate 25,350,673 of NW_019154100.1, read as the reverse complement.
AAATAAATCAAACCCACTACTACTTTGATGGAAAGTCTCTGTATGATCGCTAGTGAGCATCCTCTTCCTAAACAGGGCAACACCTTCTACATCGATTTGGCCAAAGTCCCTGCCATGACACTGTGGGATGTCCCTACATGTTTGCTGACATTATGAGGTCTTCATTTCTCTACTGTGAATATTTTTTGTGAATGTGATTTCTCCTTCTATTAGCCAAGGCAACAATGGACTTTCTTACTTGCTTATCATTAAAATAAGGGTAAGTGCTTAAAAACGCATGACCACTTGGATTTATATTTCATGATGGCTAATGACACTGCTTGCAGACAAGAGGATGGGAGAAGATGGATGTGAAGATTCTATATGCCATTGAAGGGTAAGGTTCTTAAAAAAAAAAAAAAAGATAGTAAATACACGGACTCGTAATTATCTGATTTGAGCACAGCCTCACTAACCTGTCTTGGGTATTCTGTGAACAGCCCTACAAGGACTTCCATGTTAGCTCCCTCAGTCTAACAATGCATGGGCCCAGCAAAATTTTGCTTCATTTCCCTGAAAGCAGACATGTGGGTCCTGCCATGAATACACAGTCAAGACAGGAAAGAGAACCTTGGACATGCACCTGCCCAGCCCACTCTTAAGAACCAACAATACAGGTCATTATTTTAAGGAAATTTGTAGGTAGGCAAGCCAGGCTTCAAGTAGAGAAGATGTGCAGAAGAGCGAATGACAGCCCTCAGACTACTATCCCATGAGAGTCCTGCTCCCAAGATTGAGTGTTGCCTGGCATCTGGGCACTTAGACATAGGCAAGGTTCCCACAATTCCTTAACTGCTGAGTGGCTCACTGTGCCTGAAGTGTTTGTGCAAACAGTGCGGCTTATGGTGAACACTTGCTTGCCTTCTGGGAGTCTGGAGCTGTAGCATATGCTAGACAGAGAGTGCCTGTGGAACCAGGCCCCAGGAAAAACCCCGAACACTTAGCTTCCCTAGTTAGCAGCACTTCACTGGGTTTTTGCAACACTTATAGTTGGAGAAATGAAGCCTGTCTTGTCCTTTGTGACTCTGTAGGGGATGGGTCCAGACCTCGCCCCATGCGCCTTTTCTTTCTGCTGGTTTTGTGTTGTATCCTTTTGCTGGAATAAATGATAGCCATGAGTATGACTGTGTGGCGAGTCCTGTGATCCTCCCAGTGAATCTTTCAACATGGAGGTGGTCTTGGGGGTCAGTGACAGAGAAGAGCAGCTGTTAGCTGAAAGACAAGACTCTTTAAGCCAAATGCTTACGAAACTTGATGCTTAACGTGGTTGGAAATTTTATATTATTTTTTTAAAGATTTTATTTATTTATTTGGCAGACAGAGATCACAAGCAGGCAGAGGCAGGCGGGGAGAGCAGGCTCCCTGATGAGCAGAGAGCCCGATGTGGGGCTTGATCCCAGGACCCTGAGATCATGACCTAAGTCGAAGGCAGAGGCTTAACCCACTGAGCCACCCAGGTGCCCCTGGAACCTTTACATTATTAAGTGACAGCACTCTAGCTGAGACAACAATAGAATATAGTTTGCTATACAAAAAATAATTTCCTGGATTATTAGGAAAAGGCAATCAAACAAACAGGAGACTCTTTTTTACCTTTTATGGAAAACAAGCCTAAGAAAACCATGAGGGAGCTGGAAGTAGGGACCAAGTGGCTGACATTAATTAGAAACCATTTTCCCCCCTCTCTTTAACCATTAATTGGCACCTAACCTCAGGTCATAATTTACTTGGAAAATTCAATTTTGTTTCGAAAACTTAGACCAAGTTTTTTTTAATGCCGGTGGGACAGACACTGTAGAAATACAGACAAGCATTATCTGAAGCCTGAGGGCCATCCTGGACAAAACTTCAGAAGACTGTAATTTTAGACAGCCACAAAAAAGCCCTCTAAGAAAGGAAAGCAAAAATGAATAATGAACAATGCACATGCAGAAAGCTGAGGATGACTGTCCTCAGGGAATGGTTTGCTGGAGCTTTGATTTCTAATGTGTGGTTCTCAGATTCCTTTGAAGTGAGTCTTTCATCCAGCCTCAGTGTTTCAGAACTTGGAAGTCGGTGCCACACCTGGAATCTCTCCGGGCACTTTTTACCAGATGGATCATCCTCAGGGTGCTTGGGGTAGACCCAGGAGGCAAATGACCTGGGGCCAGATATGCTCCTGAGGGGTCCATGCTTCCCCCATTTCCCTTCATCTGTGGCAGAGCCCACCCGGCACTGAACCTGGCCGCTCCAGGCATCAGCATCAAGGGACAGCTCGCGCTGTTCAGCTATGGGAAGGACAACTCCAAAAGGCTCCTGGCTTCTGTGACTTGTTTGTTTTCACTATGGAGTGGGCAGAGAGCTGACTGCAGCTGTATTAGCACGGAGGGCAGATCCAGCTGGGATAAATGGAAATGCGTTGCTGGCGGCCTTTGGTATACACAGCATGGCCTAGGGAAGCAGGGACCAGTGGAGATAGGGAATCCATTCCTGGCCTCCAAACCGTGTACCACTGAAATGTACATACAAGAAATTTTTTTTTTTTACATACAAGAAATTTACCCAGAAGAACAAACTATGTATTCAAGGATTGGTTATCTAATAATCCCAACTTTCTGGAACCCAGAAAAAAAAAAACTTAAAAATTAAGCACAGAGGTCCCTGTACAGTCAAAAGGGATGGGACAAAGTCCATATGCTTTCCTCATTGCTTAAAGTACATTTATTCTTGTTTTACATTAAAAAAAAAAATCTATCTTTAGTCTCCACTAAACCTGTTCTCATTGGACATCAAAACCTTCCTCAAGAAAATCACACTCTTGGGGCGCCTGGGTGGCTCAGTGGGTTAAAGCCTCTGCCTTCAGCTCCGGTCACAATCCCAGGTTTCTGGGATCGAGCCCCGCATCGGGCTCTCTGATCAGCGGGGAGCCTGCTTCCTCCTCTCTCTCTGCCTGCCTCTCTGCCTACTTGTGATCTCTGTCTATCAAATAAATAAAGTATTAAAAAAAAAAAGAAAATCACACTCCTTATTTTATGATTTGTTTCTCTATGTAGAGAGAGAGCGAGCAAGCGAGAGCAAACCTGAGCCGGGGGTGGGGAGGTGGGAAGGGCAGAGGGAGAAGCTGACTCCCCACTGAGCAGGAGCTCCTGACCCAAGCTGAGCTGAAGTCAGAGGCTTAACCACAGAAGTTAAACTGACTGAGCCACCCAGGAGCCCCTCGAGGCAGCATTTTTAAAATGTTGACTCTTCTTTCCCTCTCCCTTGACTTTAAAAAAAATTAAATTATTGATTGTGGTGGGGTGTCTGGGTGACTCAGATTGAGGTGAAATTCACATAAAAAAAAAAACTAACCGTTTTAAGGTGAGCAATTCAGCGGCATTTAGAATACTCACAGTGTTGTGCAACTCCCATCTCTATCTACCTTCAAATCATTCCCATCAGTCCACAGTCAAAGCTCATATTCACTGAGCAGCTTCTCCCCATTGTGCGCCCCCCAGCCCCTCACAACCACAGAGCCACATCCTCTGGATTTCTATGGATTGAGCTGTTCTGGACATTCCATATAAGTGGAATCTTATAATTCTTTTGGGGGCCTTTTGTAAAAGGCTCCTTTCACTTAGCATAACGTTTCATCAAGTTTCAACCACATTAGGCACATCAGTATTTCACTGTTTTATGCTTAAATAATATTCCATTAGATAGATATTCCCAAATTTTGTGTATCTATTCATCAGTTGAAAGACATCTGGGTTGTTTCCGCTTTTTGGCTGTTATGAATGATGCTACCAGGAACATTCATGTGTTCCCTGACTTTTATCACTCTCCGCAAAGGCGATGAGAATATTATCTATTTCCCAGGACTCTTAGGCTTAAATGAGAATTAAACATTTAGAATAGTACCTGGAACAGGGTCCAAGTTCAAGAAATCGTTGTTCTTCTTGTTTTCGTGTTTTTTAATACATGAGAACTCAAAAAGTATCAGGAGTCAGTTTGCATCAGGGCGGATAATTTTATACACCTCAGTAATTCTTGAGGTCATCATTGTATCATGTCAATAATCACTGGAAGAAGTATGACCCTGAATCATTAGGGGAAGTTTAACAGTGAAACTATGGTATTTTCTGGGTAAGAAGGCAAGAATAATCATACCACATGGATGCATTTCCATCCAAACTTAGCATTGGGCATGAGAAATAAATATGGCCTTACAGGGACCTGCAACAGAATATCTTTTTTAAAAGTAATGAGCTATGAGTTTTCAGAGGATAAGTCAGCTAGTAAGGGTCTTTGAGGGCTATTTCTCAAGCTGCACGTGGGGGGAAAAGTGTAAAGGAACATGCCAGCATGTGTGAGCCCAGTAGATTTGCATGGAAGCACGAAGACCAGAATGGATACTTGCACTGGAATTGAGGTAATAGCAAGGAGCAAGGAAGATTCAGAACAAATGCAGTGAGCTCCGGTGAAGCAAAGAGTGGTGATGCCATGGCAGGTGATTGGAGAGCTAGGAAGGCAGCTGCCCCAAGTGAGGGCACAAGGGACTGCTTTGACACCCAGTGTCAGTTGTGTCTTGTCACTTCTATGTTCAGACAGGTTTTCCTTATCCTTCGGAATGAAAGGAGATAACAGCAACGCTCTGGGCTGCTTTCTCCACATCTGCTTCTCATTTTTTTCTGCTGTAACAGTAGGAATGGGTTAAGATATGCTACAGTAACAATTCCAAAATCTCAGTGATCCAACCTCAAATGTTTATATTTCACTCTTCAACTCAGTTGGGTCCATACTCCCACATCATTATCTTTCTCACCGACCCCCCCCCCCCCCCCCCCGCCC